>NW_022280137.1:608108-617543 GCF_004355925.1 Anarrhichthys ocellatus
GGGGGGGGGGGGTAAAATATGTACAGTAGGCTATATTGTAGCAAAGAGGTGTGTGGAATCACAAAGAGCTGCGTGACTGGTTTTATAGTCACACTTTCAGCCTAATGATCTGTCAGCCTGTTCTGTATGTTTCACCCATCCCTCAATAAAATCATTCTTTCCACACACACACACACACACAGGCTAGGTGTGTGTCGTTGTCCATGTGTGTGCCATCGCACTGTGTTTTATAGTGTCATTTATAGTCTCCCAGTTGGGGAGTGCGTCTGCCTTCTCTCCTGTGTGCATCATTTGCCATCTATAACCAGCCAGACTACGTACAGATCTGAATACAAATGGCCTTTAACTGCATCCCCGTCGCCCTCACTCATTTTACCTCACACTGACGGAGCGCATCTATACGGACAGAGAGAATACGGCTGCTTTATTAGAAGACAGATAACTCACAGACATTTTAACAAGTGCTGAAGTGCTTTTTAGTTTTAGTTAGAGGCGACTGTTCGTTCTCAGCGACATTGGTGGCTCCTGAAGAGGTTAGTGTAGATACCATCAGTCATATCAGAACTGGAGGGTATTTCTTCAATAAAAAAAAGAATAAGAACGACACTGAAGGCCTTTCACGATGGAAAATGTGTTTTTCGCTTTTCTCCTGGTTCGCTTTGATAAGAGTCTGATTGACAGATGGTTCATCCAATCACCTGGCACATGTTTTTTTTGGGAAAGTGCCTGCCGTTTTCCAAACGGTTTCCTATGACGGCATCGAACCATCTGGCGCGTCAGGTTAGGGTTTGAGATCACTCGTGTCAAATCTGGTGGGACTCACAATGTGCTGGGTCGTGTGGAAGCAGCTGTCGGCAATCATGTCCTCCAGTAAATCTTGATCTAGGAGGAAAACAATGTTGGTAATGGACAAAAAAATGATCAGAACATCAGTAAGATACATTTAAGACACGCTGAGGCTAACTTCAAAAGCTTGGTTCCTTCAAATGACAAAAACACGAACAAAAGCATTTTGATAGCACTGTTTCTTTAAAATAATAGTGTTTTTGTTACTTCAGATAATCCATAGACCTGGCCTTTAACAGTTAACATGGGGACCATTTCTTAAGACTGTCGATTAATCAGAGTAGCAAGGGCATTGTTTCTGTAAAGAGATGCCACTACAATTTTTTTTGGTATCATGGTATCATTATTTGACTGTTTTTGGCCACTTGGGGGCAGCAGACGACACAAGACTGACATAATATCATCTCATAAAGTTGCTATGTCAAATATGTTCGTAAGCAGTTGCCTACTTGTACATTCAGCAGCAACATTGTCTTTAATTTAGAGTGGCATTTCTGGTCACCTGACGAAAGTCTGCAAATATTCACTCTACTTTTTGCTCTGGTTTGGTTCTCCTGAGAAGAAATCTGTGTCTTTAGCTGCTAAATGCTCCACTAGGTTCACCAGCTGGTCAGTTACTCTGTTTGTGAACCACTTGCTGCAGCTGGGCTAGTAGTGTACAGTGTGTTTATTAGATTTTTTTTTTTTGGGGGGGAAATTACGTTGATGAGAGTGGTGAGAGTGAACCATAACAGTAAAGTCAAGGGTAAAATAAAAAAACTATTTAAAATAAGTCAAAATGCTCTGTAAAGCTGAGGGTAACTGCAACATGAGGTGATATGTCTCTGTGGGTTCCACACTACACGTGAACCCTTTCACGTTCTGTGTATGGGACCCATTGATAATATGAAAATATTCATCAGTGCAGCTTTAAATGTAATTTTATAACTGCTTTTTGCAACACGGAACCACAAGTCCATTCAAATTCATTGTGCTTAGTGCAATATCTCCAAACCTGGCCAAATCAAATTTTTTAACTATATGCAGATACCAGCCCCCCCTACACGTGCAGTCAAATACTGTGTGTGCTTGCTGTACGACTGCTACATGTACATTTGTGTGTGTGTGTGTGTGTGTGTGTGTGTTTCCATGGCATGCACCCTCTTATCACCTCCCATACAGACATCTGCTTCACCTCCAGCTCAAGTAATTTGCAGTCCCATGGAGGAATGAAATGTTCGACTATATACTATTTAATCTACAGTCCGCAGTTGAAGCCGCAATTCAAAAGTGAATATTGGGGTTGACACATGCTGGAGCTCCACCGCCATTAATTATAGAGATAAGGCCTCCCGTACAGGAGGTGGCTAAGGCTTCGCAGGGACAGTGGGAGAATAGATCAAATTAATTTCTCCTCTGACTTTATGTTTAGCCATCAGTCCGGCCTCTTGGCTGGACTGCCTCGTGGTTCTACGTAAATCTCAAATCTGGTGACTTCTGTGATAAATACATTTGAGTGTGCTGAAGGCGAGTTGGTAGGCCCGTCTCTGGGCGGTTTTGGCTCCGCTCTCTGGTAGCGGCGTGTCCGTCCTCCTCCCATAATGCAGGAGTTGTTGGGTCACCGGCTTCGCCGTGCGCAGCCGGCGGAAGATGGCTGCTGCTTGCAGGTAGGCCCGATCTGACGGAGGAGAGGCTGCAGAGAGAGGGGAGGAAGTGCACTGAGATGTTAAAGCAGATCGTTGCCATGAGAGGAGGGAAGAGGCATCAGAGGAGGAAGTGGAAGGCGCATGCCCTTAGAGGTAATACTGTGTATTGACGCTGCAGGTGCTCCATCCGAAACAGTAAAAGGAGTCGATGTTCAGGATACAGTTTCAAAATTGGGGCGACCGCTTTGTTTAGTTTTTTCTGCTTCAACTTGTGCGTTCAGCTCAGCTATAGTTGACTGCAACCTGAGGCCACACAGGTGTATTTGAGAGCCTTGTCTTTCCTTTCAAAATAAAAGCCATCTCCCCTTTGTGTTGAACTGCTGCTGTCATCATCACACATGTTTGATCCGTGTGCGACCACGCTTCTCTTACTTGATGAATGTCTCAATGTTGAGAGAAACCTTTCACCAGAAAATGTAGATTGAAAACTTTTGAATATGATTAAATGTCTACCTGGTGACTGTAACAACGAATGGAGACAAGGAAGGGGAAGTAGAAATGGGAGGGTCTCCTTGGGGTCTTGATGTGGGATGAAGATCTCAGAGGTTGTGTTCACGTCCTCGCTGGAGCCCACTGTGTGAGAGGGGGAAAACAGCAGCATATAAAGACCTCACCTACGTCTTTTTGTCTCTTTCGGTTCCTGACATCTTGCATCCAAACAGACACTGTTTGCTTACAGAGTTGAATCTGAGCCAAGCAAATGTAAATAAGTTGTGTAGCATTACTCGTGGCTGACATGCGATCCGACTTCCAGTTTTCTGTGAATGTGAGACTGTGCGGCTGCAAAGGACGCCGCGGGTAATTGGGCTCCTACTGGTGCAATTAGGCTGACGGGCCAGATCAGTCAGCATGAATAAATAATGTCCCGCTGTCCGACCCTAGACAAAGGTCCACCTCTCACTGACCTGTCTCACTCATCGGTGTGCAACACACACACACACACACACACACACACAGATATGAAGTACCATCTGTGTGTGCTAGTCTGGAGAGTTTTTAGCTAATATTCCAATAAAAATCACTTGAAATAATGATATGATCATGTAATGATTTCAGTTGATTTATTGTTGTTAAACAAAAGTTTAACTTCTTACTTTTCTAACTGAATATCGTTTTAATTATAAACTCTAGCTTTGTCTTTGCCAGAGTCGGTAAAAGGACGCTAACGCCGGTGAATTAGCCGCGCGCCAGAATTAGCCGTGCGCCGTCCTCTTCCTGGTTCGGACTAACTTCAATCCTCGAGGATATTAACTTGTTCCAGGGTCGCCAAAATTACCATCAATGCTGTCAACACATCCCAGACCGTAATTCAAAATACACTCATATGCTGACTCATATTAGCAGTACTGTGAAAATACAGAGACAGTTTTCAGAGTAAAAGATCATCGTCCGAGAGTCGCCCAAGTGCAACTCAAGTATCATCAGTCACTTATCTAGAGTAATTAGAGATGTAAACGACCATATATATTCATGTTTTGACACGTAGATTCTTTGATACGTATAAATTAATATTACTTACACTTTGGTGAGAAAATGACAGCGAAAAAGACCCGAAAGTGCCTCTCACCCGATACGTCCAAACCAGGTCAATAGCGGCTAGCGCAGTCTGAACCAGGACACAGAGACGTTAACAGTATACAAGTCTGCAGGATGCAGTTTCGAACCTCGAACCCGTGACGTCCCTTGACTCGACAATAAGAATTGGCGCATGAGGATTAACAGCCTGAAGTTGCAGGGACCACTGGCTTCTAATTAAAGTGGATTGATGGAGAGAAACACAGGCGGAGTGTGTAATCAGCTTTCACAGCACTCATCAATGTTCAAGCACAAAATTGGAATTGACCAGAAATGTGCAGCGTGTCCAATAAGGCCGGTGCAAATGGAATGAATTAATGAATATCAAACGGCAGTGATTTAATGACTGTGGAGGCGGTCTCCTCCCCTCCGTGAGAGGAACTCTTAAGTCCACTTTAGAGGAGCAGGGCTGGAAGAAAGGGCTACAACAGCTTAGCAGTAATCTGCATGGGTGATGATGGGCTGTTTAAAATTGCATGGCAGGTCTTTTACCTTTGTCGTTGAGAATCCTCCTCACGGGAGCGATGCAGCTCATCTTCACTAAAAAAAACGCAGCCCGAGTAAATATCCAAGACCGGCTGTCAAACCGCAAACTGGTAATTTTCTGCTCCGGGTTTGGGTATCACGCAGAGCCCCATTGAGTTAGATCACTTCACACACTCACAGCCTCTTTGTCATGCCTGGTTTCGTCCTGTCCTGAGTTTGAAGTACCATGGCAACAATATGATAATGAGCCTTTCATCTCTGTGACTGATGTACAGTAAAATACTTGATACACTCTGTTTAGGACAACTATCAATACTAATGTTACAGACGTGTTATCACTGTAAGATCTCTTCTTAACTGTATACAGTCGACCTCCGACCAGCTGGAGTTGTTAACTTTATCACACTGCACTGTCTGCCCTAACGAGTGACAGGCAGATGAGACTGTCCCCTAGTGGGGACAGGATGTCCCACTGGTGATTATTATACTTTCATTCACCAAAGGGATCAGAGTGGAAGGAAGCCTCTCGGAGTAGAGGTGAAGTTGAAAATGCAGCTTTGGTTCCCACCTTGTCATCACATCCCGCCCACGCAGAGTATTTCTATTGGCCAAGGATTGCATGAGAGAACTCGCTCCGAGTCGGTTAAACTTTCCCTCTTGCCAAATGAAAACGAAGATAATGTCATCTGGCACGCCACAACAATGTTGGCGGTTGCAACTTTCTTTTTGTCTTTTTTTTTGGACCATTTTAAAATATACTGCAGTAGTGTCATGTAGAGCTCAAGAATCTGGTGGGTTAATTGGTTAGAAAAATGAAAGTAAAAACTAACCAGAGGTTCTTGGAGCTGTTCCTGAACATCATAGTAGCTCTTCTCATGCTAAAATAGTCTAAAATAAAAAAGTGTGGTTGTGCATCCTGTTTCATCAAAATGACTTTCTTCGCAGAAAGCAAAAAATAGGCAATATCAGCTATTATTTGTGACCTCTTTCTTTACATCGGCTGTTCTCAACCACTGTATATCGGGCAGGGGAGATACTGCCAAATTGTTACACTTGGAATAAAAAAAACATATTTTTCTTCATTATTTATAAAGCTAGTTATTTTTATATATAAATAGGCTCAAGAAACACATGAAATCAAAATGCATCATTTCAATGACATGTTCCGTTTGAATATTACAACACATTGTTTTGCCACTCTTAGCGAGCTAACGTCCCCTCGGATGCAGTGACACTAAATGGATCGTTTTTGTTTTTAACGAAAACGTGATGTGGGCATTAAAAGCTCCAAGCGATGAGGAAATATGACACTACATTTGTAAATTTGGATTCATAATGTGTTAGGGTTTGAACAAAGAGAAAGACCGGCCCTCCCCATGTGCTGTGTCGTCCTTCGGCCAAAAAGACAGCTGGTGCAGGTTATAATCAAAACAAAAGATATTTAATAACTACAGAAGCTAAACAGTTGCAAACTGAACACACTATTAATAACAAAATGTACACATATATATAATGAAAGTGAGGCCCCGTCCGCACCACATGACAGACTGTTATGTCTGCCCGATGGTCCCGAGGAGGTTTGAGGATCTCCGGGGATTCACATCTCCTTTTTCCCCCAAAGTCTCTGAAAAGTCTGACATTACATATGAACCAGGTTGAACACTGACAAGTCAAAAAGCTTTTTCTAACTTTGGTAAAAGAGCTGCTAATAGTCATAAAAAGTTACAGCTCAGTGGGTAATTTCCTTTAGACAGATATCATGAATCAAAGCTATGTGATGTCTGTATCAAACCAACAGGGGGAGACGCGTCACTGAATTACGGTCCTGTGGCCCATTTCAAAGCCACGTTCTGTAAATATGAAGCTGACTCTTCATGTCAGGCTTTCTGCTGCATGCGGGGCGCAGACTAAACTCAGCACATGTACTACCCAGTCATCAAATCAGTAGCGATGGACCGTGACGGATCAACACAAAGTTGATTCAGGTAGCGTACTAGTGCTTGGTAAGCTTCAGAAAAAGCAGGGGGGGGGGTCAGTGTGTGGAAAAACCTCAGTGAGCTTTTTTTGGGGGGGAATGAGCCTCACTCTGCGGGGCAGAGTACAGCTGGAGAGATTATCCCATCCAACACGCGTCATCAATGTCGCCTCACAACAAGGCCTCAGGTTGCTCCATGTGTGTGTGTGTGCGTGTGTGTGACGGCGTATTCAATAATCGGCCCGGTTGGAGACGGCGGGTCGTGCGGCCATAAGCCGACCTGGAATTTGACTCAATAAAGGTCTTAGTCTTTACGGGAAGCTATACGGTACTAGAAGGAGTTCCTTCTCTCTCTTTAATCAAATTTGCCTTCTCACACTCACACCGTCCAACCTCTCTCACCAATTCCGTTCGAACACATTCGACTTTCACACTTTTCTTTAATGTGTGTGAATGTAAATGTATGTTGTCTACTTGAGTGACCTTGGGGGGGCCTGGTTTCCGGCACTATGTGGCATGACACCCATTGATTGTTGGACTTTTCATAAGAGCCTCCACACCTTTGGGAAGGTTTTTCCACAAGATTTTGGAAGCTGGCTGTAGAGATCTGCTCCCATTCGGGCCACAAGAGCAGCAGTAATGTTGGGCAATGAGGGCTGGCTCAAAGTTGCCACAAAGTTGGAAACACAGTATTGTCTAAAATGTTGTGACCTGCTGGTTTAGATATCATATAACTTAACATAAAATTCGAAAAAATCAATTAACTATTAGGATTATTTCCCAAGCTCTCTCTACGCTTCACCGCATTGTAGCGTATCAAGAAAAGAGTGACCACATGTCTGATTTTGTGTTATACTGTATAAATGTAGCCTAATTCATGGTGCTGTTCCTGTAACCGCAGTGAAAATGTTGTTTTTGAGAGGCTTAACGCCAACAAATATGGATTGAAGCGGAATATTTCGTTAAGAGACGAGGACACAGCACTGCATTGCTCGCTGTGTGTGTGTTTGAGAGTGAGAGAGGAGAAAAGAAGTTGGAGGCAGGTGAACTCTTGCGTGCAACGTTTCTGTACATTTTTAATGATATTAATGTAAATGGCAGCGTTGTGAATGAAGCTTTGAACTATTCGGTACAGCCCTGGTAATTACCCAAGTAGTCCTAGCTCCAGCAGGAATGAAGTCCGTTCTCATTAGCAAAAGGAATGCAAATGTGCCTATTTGGGGATTCTTTGGTTCCAAACTAAACAAATAACGATTTGTAAGCTGTGAGTCTGCACTAAAGATGGAAACACAAAACTCACCATCCAACAGAATGCGCAATTCTGTCATCGATTCCATCCTCAGCCGGACCGAAACTTCTAATTTGTGCTGGAAGTGCAGAATGGAAGTTGGATCTCATTAGTGAGATGTTTCCGGGTCAAAGTAATTGACGTCCGAGTTAATTTGGTGCAGTAATCCTTAGGACTCCTGATTTGTGTTCATTAGGAGACAGATGTCAAATACTAATGTTGTTGTTGTGTTGTTGTGATTCAGAGCCTTAATATAGCAGCAAACAACTATTAGCAATGTAAAGATATAGGGGAGTAATGTCTACCTCTATTGTAAGCATGTTATCTCCTCTTCACGGAGTCCGTCATGTTGCACCGCCATGTTTCTACCGTAGCCCAGAATGGACAAACCAAAAACTGTCTCTATAGAGGGCCTTTTGCCTTTTTTAGGTTACCTGAAGGCCACCGTATGTCTGCGACACGCTTGGAAAGAGCAGGGTTAGCAAAACGGCGTTCTGTTGGTTGTAATCTCCAACCTCACCACTAGATGCCACCAAACCCTACACACTGCTCCTCTAAAAGAAAGTTTGGAAGATGGGACCTCCCACTAAGACCTTTTTTGGACCTACATATGAAAATAAACATGCCTGTAAATAGTGAATAGTGCCTGTTTAGATTTCAAGCACAGTGAATGTTGAAGGTTTTCTTCTTGTTGTATTGTGCACTGGGTCGCCCATTTTAATATGTACTACTTGTATTATAACATATTAAATATATTTGTATTATTATATTCATTGGCCTTCTTGAGAATCTTCTTATTACCTTCCACAGACTGTATCAAATATAGACGTCGTCTCCTTGAGGTACCAAGTCGGTACAAAGCTAGGCAATATGCTACTCTGTGTTGCTAGCAGGCTAACGTTAACCCTGTGGTCTGGTTGCTCCAGGTTGCCGGTTGGTCCCGGTCCCTACTGTCTGCCCACCTGTGTCTTGTTGTCTGATTAGTTTCTTGTGTATTTATAGTCCTGTCTTTTGTCTGCTGGTTGTTGGTTCGTCTGCTATGTTCCCGTTAGTATCCCTTGTGCACATGTCTGATTTACCTGGTCCGTGTCGCTTTGCCTCTTGGATTTGTAGTTACTACTTTTGTACCTACCTGGCAAGAAAGTTTTGTTTTGGACATTTCTTTATTCAAATCAATGTTTATTGTCCTTCTGTTTCCCGTGTCTATCTGCATATTGATCTATCTCCAGTTGGCTTTTTGCCCGACCGTGACACTACGTCTTGTTATAGTGTCTACTTGTTACCGTGTGCCAACCCTTTCTTTAAAATCAATAAAAACTTAAATGTCAAGAGACACTGTCCATTAATAGACAAAAAAAGCCTCAGACAGCAAAAATACTGGTACACAAAAGTAGCTGGACAGGGGTGTCCGCATACTTTTGGCCACATAGTGTAGTTATTGTGGTTGTATGTGTGTGAGGTTGGGTTTGATCTCTCTCACTCATCAAAACCCAATTAGAATCTATTAGACCCACATCTCTGTCTCTGTCTCTCTCCTTCACACACACACACACACACACACACACACACACACACACACA
>NW_022280137.1:632543-635191 GCF_004355925.1 Anarrhichthys ocellatus
GTGCCGGAGGAGAACGACACCCCGTCTGATAAGAGCGCTCAGGCCTTGTTCTCCCCTTAAGGCTTGTTTGAGGTTATGTACACTTCCACACATTGTCAATGTGCTCTCCTTTCTCTTCTGCGCTGCCCCTCTCTGTGTTTCTGGCAAAATACTACCAGAATGCGACAGCTTTGGTCCACTTTGTGTTCTCTTTATCTCCCTACGTGTTTGTTCATACTTTATTGCAAATGCCTGTAAAAAAAAGTCAGCTGAAAACAAAATCATCATAATGGTTATGAAAGTCCGGGGCCGTTAACAGCAACAACCAGAAATGTGTGACGGACTTTTTGGATGAGCTAACCTGTTGTTTGAACTTGAGATTTTAAATCGGAGAAATATTTGGCTACCGTGCTGATAAAATTCTACGATTGCTCACAGGACAGATCGACCTGTGAAATTCCGACAGGAAATTCGACAGGTTCGTCCCAAAATGCCTCAGGCGGAGATTAGTTCAAGTAATCTCTTCTGTTTCACAGTTTGTCTCTCTGCACTCTTTGAATTGTTTTAAATCTCTATTGACCTATACGTTCTTTTTTTCCTAATATGCCTGAAGATATACAAAAAGTAAACCTTTGGTTTGATGAGACATGTGGATAAAAGTGATCTCAAGTAAACAAATACTGACAGCTTAAGGGACAGATGGTGTCACTCTGATTAACCTTTGTTAACCCTTTTCTGGTTAGCTGTACTTTTGTTTTTGAGTGTTGCCACTTGCTCGCACACTCAAGGGATGGCACTGTCGGTCCAGCACCAGTATCACGGGTAGGTCCTGAAATAGTCCCAAAATGCAACCTATTGGTTTTGTGTACATTGACACGAATTGTCGGGGGGACACACAAACCACGAGACCGGTGTTCGACACCTCGTTGTGGTTTTGATGGCTCAACCTAACTGTACGTAGGTATATTAAGCCTAACCGTGATGTTTTTCCAAAACCTAACAAAGTGTTTTTTTTGCCCTGAACCTAACTTTCGTTTTTAACATAATGTCGTCCCGAAAAAAAGTTGTTCAAAGCGACACGAAAAACATGGACAATTCCTGTCCCTGTACACAAAACCAATAGATTGCATTTCGGCACTATTTCACAAACTGCCATGGTCGGTCGGTCCACCACTTTGGTCCAAAAATAGAGGATGAATCCTCTGGTGATCCCCTGACTTTTAATCTAGCGCCGCCATCAGGTCAAATTTTTGTCCAATACTTTGGTTTATGACCAAATACCTCCAAAACTAATGCCATTCCCATCAGCCTCAGCTGTACTTTGTTTTTCGTGCTAATTAGCAAATTTGAGCATTACTTAAATCGAAGGTGCGATCACGGTAAATACCAGACCTGCTAAACATTAGCGTCTTAGCATTGTAATTGTGTGTACGTTAGCATGCTGACGTTGGCGTTTAGCTCAAAGCCAACGTGTAGACTCAAAGTCTTGTTCCAGAAATAGTTTCGACAGCATTATTCTTCAGAGTTTGAATTCTGACTCAGACTATGATTAGTTCTGGGCTGGCCCATTTGATTTCTGTAAATACATCTGCACACTCAAACACATGACTTTTCCCTGATTGTTGTCAATCATCACCTTTCCGTCACACCCTCTGTCCTTCTATCCCTTCCCTTTTGTCCTACTCCTTATCAACTGAGAGAGAGAGAGCGAGAGATTGAAGGAGGGAGAAGAAAAGGTGGGGGGGGGGGTTACCTGTGCTGAGTGGCCCCACCTCTCTCTCTCTCTCTCCCCTCTGGCCATTGAGGACGAGTAAACACTAAACCACCTTTGCTTACCTCCACACTCAGACACAGACTCTTATTTCCGCTGCGGCCTGTCAGCATCAACGAAGAGTGAATGGACAGAGAGAGAGAGTGAGTCTCAGAACGAGTGTGATTGTGCAAAGTGACTGCCACCAAAAGCAAAGTGCGCCGGCATCTGCATCTTCTCGGCCTGCTCCGTCGATCTCCTCGCTCCTCAGTGTGGGATACAGGTACTGTGTTAGTGTGCACCCTCAAGTGTGTCTCTGTCTTTTTGAAGGTATCTGCACTGAAAACATATGTTGTTCAAGTCTCTTTTTAAAAATTTGTAATCACTTTTTGTTGTCTATCTAACAAAAAAAAAAAAATCTTAATTTTGTGGGTCTTGAAAAATCAGCCAGTTTGAGAGCAAAACTGAAACAGTTGGGTATCTTTAAGATAAGTACTTTTGTTTGACGTGCTTTTGTTTGAACCTCTCCGTGACCAAACCGCACCTCTTCTGATGGAAACATTTTGATGGAGTTTGTCTCCACTCACGGAAGAAATCTGGCAAGCTGCTTCGTCTGGACGGAGTTGCCTGACTTGTTCCGCCGCATTATCAGAGCCAAAATGATTGGACACAAAGGCACTTAAACCAATCAGTAATTAAAAGGAAGACCAAGATGTCCTTACAATGAAACCAGTGGAACCAGTGGAGTGGCATGTCACTGTATGTGTGTGTGAGTTTAGGGTGGGGGGGGGGACTACATAGAGAGGCTTAGACTTCCGGGTACTCTGTCATATAATAAGTGGACTTTCACCCTGTTGAGCCGAGCTGTTTGTTGTGTGTGTGTGTGTGTGTGTGTGTGTGTGTGTGTGTGTGTGTGTGT
>NW_022280137.1:635201-669855 GCF_004355925.1 Anarrhichthys ocellatus
GTGTGTGTGTGTGTGTGTGTGTGTGTGTGTGTGTGTGTGTGTGTGTGGCTGAGAGAAAATGTCATTATTTTAAGTTGCATTTAAGAATTCAGTGACAGTATTAACTGTTTTTTAATGATTCAGTCTACTTTTATTTTAGAAGACCTTAGTTGCAATTGAAACCAAATGTATTGGCAGAAATGTTTATTCAGTTGCACATTGCTGCAATTGCTGGAGGGTGACACGCGCGCTCTTAACTGTGTTTGTCGACGGGGCGTGTCGTTGTTTGATGTCAGAAGTTTGCATGAAGGTTAGCTCTTTTGTGAGCCTGCATAGTAAGTGGGAGAGTGAAGGATGCTGAATAAACAAAAGGTTATTTTTATTGTTACGTCTGTCAAATACCACCGACTCCCTCCCTTAAATCCGGCTAGTTTTTCCTTATACACACACAGACACACACACACACACACACACAGAGGGGGCCACTAAAGCCTTTATCACGAGTGTGTGACACTGTCAACGTCAGTAGTAATTGTCTGAAACAATGTCTGCTATGGCCTCCAACAGGCTAGCTGATTAGCCTGAGGAATGTGTTTGCCTAAGGAAGCAAAGCTAGCGCTAAAGCTAAAGCAGCGCTTATGATTAGTAATGACTGTGAGGCTGTGTGAGGGGACAATGTGTGGCAATATTGGGTTGCAGCTGACCTTTCTATCCTGTCATGCTTTCACATTGCAGTTGAAAAGAAAAAGGCGAAGGCTCTTTGTTGCATCGCTTAAAATCATAGCGTCTTAGTCAAATTGTGATGTTTTGAGTGGACAAATGTGAAGGTCCTCAAAGCACGGGGGGGGGGGGCTCTCAGAGTAAATGAAGTGGAATCATCCCTCCGTGGTGAAGTCGGGGTGGACTGAAGGCGGTTACTTGCACACTCCGTCTGACCTGAAATTCTTCAGGCCAGTTTCACTTTAAAGGGCTTTCTAGCTCTGAGGGAGGCCCCGAACATTTGGTCCCCTCCTCTCTGTTCGTTAGTTTCTCTGGCTGCTCTCCTCCCCCCCTCCCTAAACACTCTTTTGCCAATATTTTCTGTCTCCTCACCCTTCTCCCTCTCAGCCCCTTCCCCCCCCCCCCCCCCTCCCTGCTGATCCCCTTTGAGCTTGAGTGAACCGCAGGAATGAAGGTGACAGGTACATGGATGGGAGGAGAGGAACAAGACAAGCTAGAAACCTAGAATACGGCTGGACTGCGTATGGTCAGTGTGCTAAATTGTGGCCAAATTGTTGATACAAATTGATATAGTCAGCAGTGGTGTCCATAATGTGAATTCATGGATATTAAATGTTCATCGGTAGTGATTCCAGTTATATTTGTTTATTGTGTACAGAAGAACCATATAACATGTTTAAAGGAATACTTCATCCCCAAAATGATCATTTGTATATTAAACACTCAACCTGTGTCACCTTGAATTTGTGAAGAAAACTTTGCTTTTCTCACATGCCTCCACAGAGAATGAAGAATCAACTAGAGCAGATCTCCGCTGGGTGTGTCTGCAACGACCACTACTGTATTGAATGAATGCAACCCACAGTTGGCTAACCCCCTGTCTTGACACAGTAGTTCTGTTAGCTGTTAGCAGTTAGTGGTTAGCTAAATACACTGTCCAAAATAATAAAAGTGAGCTGCAGAGCGACCGACAGGTACACAGTATGTGTAATGGTAGTTCCGTTAGCCCTTAGCCAATCACATGGCAAACTGTTATTCCCCTGCTGTGGCCTCAGAGTAGCAGATGGGGGGGGGACACTCAGCTGTGTTATCACTAGCAGCCCCTACTGTTAAGAGTAGTGAGTGAGGAGTCAGAGGGCAGTCAATGGCAGTACAAAACAGGCAATACAAGTTTTTTTTAAGTGTGAGTCATCGCAACAACGAGAGGTCCTTGAGCAAGCAGTCATAACTGGGCATAAAAATATTATGCAGTTTGCTGCAGTAGAATGCGAAATTAGCCATGGACAGACATAGAGGTCACTCACTCACAAAGGCACGCATGCATACAACTGGTCGCCGCATGATGCTCCTGGCGGAGATGAAAACTGAATAAAATTCTTAATGAATTGAAGTAAATGGGGGTCACGTTCAACGGCAAAACTATATCAAAGCATCCGTTGACTAACTCCCTCACAACTCACAAAGGTATAATCCAAGTCTCGTTTATCCAGTCATGTGCTCAGTACTTGCAGAAGTGTTAAATAGTAAGGTTTTAGTGAAGACGCATGTGTTTGTGTTAGCTGTACAGGGCTGTGTCTTAGTGATACTTGATATTCGGTGCACAGTGACACATCAGCTCCTCAAAAACCAGGGACAGAAAACAGATATGTTAAGACACCGTGCTTCATCCTGTCTTAGTCAGCAGGCTGACAGTTGAACTGGCTGAACCACAGTGTGAGGACATCATGTGTCCCGAAGGGGTCAGCCGCAGTTCTCACTTCTCTTCTGCTCATTGTTTCGCTCGTTTGTGGTCATTTACTGCAACGGACTTCGAAAATGCATGTGTGCAAGAGACACTGGTACAAAATGTCCCTTTTGTTGTTTTGTATTTATCGTCAGTAAACAATTAGAGTAGTGTGAACTAAAATTAAGCAGTTGCAGACACCAAAAAAACCCCACAGCAGGAAGCTTTTTGTAAAAATTAGTTTCTTCAGTCGTCTGAGAGGAACTGCTGCAGGAAAACAGTGTGGCACTAAACGCCGTGGTGTACTCCTCCAGATCGTATCGCTCCACAGAAACAAACAGCGGGACCTCTGGTCTGGTGACACGCTACTCATTTACTTATATGGATGACTTGTAATAACTGAAGGCAGTCATACAGGCTCTCCGGCCGAGATACTGATTACCAGCACTGCTTTATTGCTGACTTTATTCCTGCTTATTCACAGGTTTGTCTATGTGGTAGATTCCATTGTGTGAGTGTGTGTGTGTGTGTGTGTGTGTGTGTGTGTGTGTGTGTGTGTGTGTGTGTGTGTGTGTGTGACCCTGGCCTTGAAAGAGAACCAGCTTATCAGAGATAACCAACAAAGTCTAATAAGCGCTCTCTAATGTGAATACTTATGATTTATTCAGAGTTAAATAAATGTGTCTCAGCTTGAATCAAATGTCAGCGGCAGGGTTGTAGCGTTAAAGTTTGATTTATGGTCTGCCGTCATGAACAAAACTCATTCATAAGCAATGATGTATGTTATTATCCATAATACACACCATCTCTTTTCACTTTGCATTCATTTAAAGCACAAATCTGGTAATATCTAACTGAAAATAGTCCCGAACAAATGCAGATTTCACACCTGTTTGAGTTTGCTAGAAACTACAATGCCTAGCTATTTTTAGGAATTTTACTGAAAAAATGTTCTTGTGACCCAAAGATTGATCTGTCTTCATAAGAATGGGCTTTGGTCTGAGAGCCACGGGCAGCGTATAGGGAAGTCAGAAAGTGCTGGATTTGTTTTTTGTCTTTTGACGAAAAAAAAATAGATCAGACCCAGTGCGTGTGGTGTGAAGTTTCGTGGCGCGTTTGTGTGCCTGACAAATGATTTAGTGAACTCGTACAATGAAAGAGGTGGCGAGAGACTGTGAATAGTTTTTTTCCACTTCGCGGGTTCACCTGTGGGGTTCAACGGTTGAACCTGATGGACTGTGCGGTCACCGGAACGCCTCTGATGCGTGTCTGAGTCCTGATTGGCTCTCACTAAATGACTGACAGTTAATCTTTGATTCAGATTGACAACCACCGCCCCCCCCTCGGTTTCGAGGAAGGCCTGATGTTACTGATCTGTGATCCTGCTCCCAGACACCCTGCGCCTTTTCTATCTTTTGCACTCATGCAAAATGATTGCGCAAAATGCTATGAAAACACACACATACACCTTCACATACATACCGACACATCTTTTTGAGATAATTTGTATTCAGTTCTTCCAGGGTCAAGGTAATTGATTTCACAGTTTGATTGATTAAAGGTGCTACAGTCCATAGTGTACCGCTCTTATTATTTGTGCTTTAATCTCTTGGTTTTTCATCATTCTCTGGTCTTTATACTAAATAGACTTTCTTCTTGCCTGTTTACTCAGTCGTTAAGGAGTGGGGCCGGTTTCAATGGCAGCTGAAACTCACTGTTGACCACACACTGTGTCTTTCATCTCTCTCTCCCCCTCTCACCCCATCTGCTCTCTGTGTCCCTCACTCCCTCTTCTTTTCTCGCTCTCCTCAGAGCGCCGAGGGGAGAGTTTTTTTAGACAGAAACTCTCGGAGCGGGTGACGCTGTCGCTCCTCTCTCTGGCTGTTTTTCTCTCTCTCTCTGTCGTCTGTCTATCTGCTCTCTTGACTGCCCAGGAAGGTGTGTGTTGTTTGCTTAAGTTAAGCTGTGCTAGGAACGCGTTTGCCGTTGTTATGTACATGCCCGAATACACACACACACACACATACACACACTTACACACAGTTGTAGTCTTGTGCTGACACGACAAATCTCTCTGGTGGTAACTCCCAGTCAGAATTTCCAAATGTCCGCTCAGAGCAAGACAACAACATGAGGAAGTAGTCAAACCCCGGATTCAACGTTTCCTGCCGTTTTGTCCAATTTCTGCAACTCTAAGCAGAAAACCCCTAAAACCCACGAAAACTACTTTTCCCATCAGACCCCTCTCCTCCCTCTAACATCACCCAATGTGTCTTCATTGCTAACAGGGTGAAGATTTGCAGGGTTGTGCAACAGCTGTTTCTTTTTCAGTGGTGGAAGAAGTATTCCGATCCATTAAGTGCCAACACATTAATGTATGAGTGTCATCGACAAAATGTAATTAACATATCAAAAGTAATCCCCTGTGACAGATGTTATTATATACAGCTTTATTAGATTGCTAATCATGATGCATCAGTGCGTACATAAGATTTTCCTGTTGTAGCTGGTTGAGGTGGAGCTAGTTTTCACTATTTTGTAAGGTATTTTGCTGGCGGTCAGATTCCTCTAAAGGGCCACAAGATAAATGTGAGGGGTCATGAGATGATTATGGGAAGACACAAAAACAAATCTGTATTAATTTTCTCTCTTTTCTGTAGTCGTTCTTCTGCAAACAAACAATTTGAGGATTTTACCCTTTTTTTGGGGCTAAAAAAAATGCTGAAATGAAATCATATCAGAAGGGAAATCTTTCTTTTGAGAAGAATCATATAAAAATGTCAAATCTGAAAAGAAACTATCAACTACAGCTGTCAGATAAATGTACTGGACTAACAGAAATAAAATATTTTCTACAATATCAAGTATGAAGTAGCGTAACATAGAAATACTCAAGTAAGGTACAGGTACCTCAAAGTAGCACTTAATTATAGTCCTTGAGTAAATGTAATTCGTTACTTCCTACCTTTATCCATATGTACATTTCAGAAATACAAAACCTTCTGCTACAGTTCTTCAGAAGTAGGGCTGGGATCCGCCCACATAGCACATACACACTCTAACAAAGTATTGCTTTAGCTCCACCCTCACCAGCTCTCATGCCTGCAGCTTTGGCTCAGTGTGTGTGTGTGTGTGTGTGTGTGTAGAGGAGGCTGGCCTCCGTGCTCAGTGCCCTGCTGTACCTGTCTCTCATGGAGGTGGACTAACACTCCCAGAGCAGGCGGGCCAAGCAGCGGAGCACTGTGCAGCAACAGAGGGTAGCTATATCCTCCCGTCCGACCGCTCTCCGCTTCTCCTTCCTCTTCTCTTCTCCGTCAACATCCCACTGCTGCAATGTCCTCCTCGAGATTTCTGCTCTGTTTCAGTCTCACTTCCCCCCCCCCCCCCCCTCTCTCTCTCTGACTGTCTTTGGTTTCATGGGGGCTCTCCTACCTTAAACGACTTTGTGACTCAGCAAAGATTATTTGTAAACCGTAATGTCTATGAATTTGTATGAAATTTGAAGGCAGGCTTGAATAGTATTTTGCATGTGTGTGTGCCTTAATGTGTTTGTAAGCATTGATGTTTCATTGATCCTCTCTCTGGCTAACTTGTGACCTTGCTGTCAGGGGCTGCTGGGTAGTCACACAGCTAAGATGGCGACTTCCTTAGGCCTGTTTTGTCCGGCACACTGGATCAGTGTCACTCAGGATAGAACAGCAAACTAAGAGACGCATTGTTCCTTTTCGTTGAACACACACTTTTTTTCTTTGTTGTTTTTTTTTGCGGCGTAATCTGCAATAAATTGGGAGCCAGAGAAGAGGTTTGCTGGCTTACAAACTTCTGACTAAGAAGAGCATGTGATAGCGGTGTTGGTTTAATGTCAGGTCGGTGACATGGAGAATAACACATGTTCTTCCTCTTTTCTGCCTGTGAGGAACTTTAATACCACCGTGCCTCGTTTGCTTATTTGAGGTAAAAAGATTGAATTGGCCGGCAGTAGTCAATCTGTGTTTATGGTATAATACGGAGGAAGCCAGTAAAAGCACTTTTGTCTGCTCATAAAGCCATCCGGTCAGCAATAACATGCTGTTAATACGTAGAGAATCAGGTGCTCACATCAATCATAAACACAATGTAATGGACAATCTCCGCGGCAATAACGAAACACTAAACACTTTAACCCGGTGGGTTGGCGCTGTTACCCAATCAAATCTTTGCTCTTTAACTTCCTCTGCAGTGAGCAGGCCAGCCAGCTCTTCTCTCCTGCGCTACTCTGAGTTCATGACCTTTGACCTGGTGAATTCTGTGCATGTCTGGGTGGGTTATGATTTACCTAATAGCTGCTATAGCCGTTCCTGTTGCGCAACAAAGTGGTAAAATCTGGATAGAACAATCATACATACGTTGTTGTCACTTTCTAAAATCCTAGTTTTTTTTTTAAAAACGGAGGTACGTCGACTTTAAATCTTTACACTCTCTGCAGGTGAAGGCTGTGATTTGTTTGTCACGGTTAATCATCTACCTGGTGCTGCCTCAGTTTCCTTGCTCTCTCTCTCTCTCTCTCTCTCTCTCTCTCTGTCTCTCTCACACACACACATGCTCGCATACACCCATGATTGCATACACTCATGTATAAGGTCCAAGGTTTCTGAGTGGTGGAGATTTTCAAACAAATTATTGTCTTTTGTCACTTTATATTCTTTTCTTAATTTATTTTTATGTGGCAAGACTTCCCTACTGCTCTTGTTGCCTTTTTCTTTCTTAATTAACACAAACCTGAGTCTGGAAAACCTCAGCACAACAGTGGTCCACACTGAGGAAGTTAGGAAAATCTCCAAGTGGTCAAAAGCAGAAATAGGTTACCCCTACGCTGAATGGCGAATATATTGTATTTTTGACATTCACAAAACATCCAGTTACTGTCAACTCTTTTTTTTAAAGAGTCCTAAACTGACTTCAACACTCTGCTATACAGAGTGTCAACCTTGCAGTGTTGCACAGCTTCTTTTTTTATCACCTCACAGAACTCCCAAAGTGAATATTGTCCTCCCTTTGTCATCAGTCTGGCAAGATAAGGCTGATAAGAGATGGAGTCATGTTAGCACTTCACACGATAGAAGGAACAGAGGGAGGGCACGTCGCGCAGTGGAAGCAGAAGGAAGGCAACGCAGACACATAAGTAATAAAAAAAAAACGCTGTTAATAATGAGAACTGCATCCTCATTGAGCTGAATGTGTTCCTACAAACTACATGTCGTAATAACTGATGTCTTAATATAATCTAATGTCACCTTGACTTATCACCCCATGCGGCAACCAACTACTGGCTAAAGATAGAAGGAGGAAACATCATCCTGTTCTCCCCCACTCTTTTTGTTGTTGTTTTTTTCCCTCTTTGTTTTGACCTTTGTGTCAAATTTATCCATTTCCTGCACATATCAGGAAATGGATAAATTAATAGTTTGCTTCAACTAGAAATATATTTAAATTTGTATGATGCCTCTGCAGAATTTTTTTAGATGTTATTTAAAGCATTTTATTCACTGATGTTTGCATCATTTTTGCTCCTCCGTGGTGTGCGCTATACTTTGCAGGTAATTCTAAGCTCCCCAGCCTTGGGCGAACTAACCAGTGAACAGGTGTGTGTGTGGGAGAGTGTGATATTGGGTCAACTCAAATAAGTGTGTGTGTGTAACCATGGCTGCTCGGCTTGGTTGCGTTTTACCTTTGTTGACTGCCTCACCTATTTTCATCAAAGTCCAGACAATCCTGTGACGCACAAAACGCACACACTGCCTGCCCAACTAGCAAGAGGTTGTTTGTTATTTGGCCTATTTGCTTACATGACGTTTGGTCTGACAAGAAGTAGTTTGCTTTACAGTCTCTTGTGATTGGCTGTCTCGGGTGTTGGAGATTTGGGGACTTAAAGTACAGTGGATTTTTCCCTTCTGAATGCTGGCAGTGTTGGAAAATAACAGAGTAAGAGGTTTATGCTTGGGAAGCCGATTTCTGATTGTTCTCTGTTCCTCTTATCGGGCTGCAGCCCTTAATGAAGTGGCATACACACTTAAACACACACACACACAGACAGAAAAAGAGCTGCACCCACACACTGTAAAACATTCATAAGATAAAGAAGTTGAAAGTCCAACACCCTCTTGTGGTGAGTGCGCAACAGGTTCATGTGTAAGATAGATTATGGTGCACAGCTTTTTATCACAGCCTGGGGGGTCATATTTACACAAAATTCCTCATATAGCTTAACTCCAACTTGTCTAACTTACTGCTGACACACACACACATACACACATAATGAGCATGTGATCTAGTCGTACTCAGTGAACCTTGAGCTGGAGGTTTTAGGGTTTACAGCCCTTCATACTCTTTGATAGGGGTCGGAGGTCAGCAAGGGATCTGAAGAACTCAACAAAACAAGGTTGTAAAACCACTGATAAGGCAAGGTGCCCTGGGGATTTATGGATGTTGTATTCTCATTGTTATGTCAAAGTCATTGTGGGCCTTTGTTAGTCTGTTGGCTAGGCAATCGTGCATGTGATTGTACCTGCAAATTGATAATCATTTTGTTTCAACAAGCATCCATATTATGTTTTTTTGTTGGTACAGACACATTTAAAAAGATGGCTTCTGAATATGGCCATGTTTTTCTTATTTGTCTTCTTTCTTGTGTTCCTTGTGCCCTCTTGGAAAGCAGTTGTGTTTGATATAATTCACTACAATTTGATTAACCTGTCTCTCTTTGCCCTTTTTAGGGCCCAGATCTGATTGGATGGTTTTGTCAGAATGACAGCCGAAGATCCTGCTTCCTCATCGACCATGAGCAATAACGCTGCCCCCACCAAACCCTCTCAACCTGCTGCTGCCTCCCACCAGTCTCTTCATGGACAGATCGACATCCCAGAAGGAGTTGTAGGTGCTCCCAATGAGCCTGCACTGGTATCCCTGATGGAGCGCACTGGCTACAGCATGATCCAGGAAAATGGTCAGCGTAAATATGGCCCTCCTCCTGGTTGGAATGATGCATCTCCACCAAGGGGATGTGAAATCTTTGTGGGCAAGATCCCACGGGACGTTTATGAGGATGAGCTGGTGCCAGTGTTTGAGTCCGTGGGATGCATCTATGAGATGCGGCTGATGATGGACTTTGACGGGAAGAACAGAGGGTACGCATTTGTGATGTACACAAAGAAACATGAGGCCAAGCGGGCAGTACGCGAGCTCAACAACTATGAGGTGCGGCCTGGGCGACTGCTGGGGGTCTGCTCCTCCGTGGACAACTGCCGTCTTTTCATTGGTGGTATCCCCAAGACCAAAAAGCGGGAGGAGATCCTCGAGGAGGTTTCAAAGGTGACAGAAGGGGTACTAGATGTGATAGTTTATGCCAGTGCTGCAGACAAGATGAAGAACAGAGGCTTTGCCTTTGTAGAGTATGAATCGCACCGTGCAGCCGCCATGGCTCGCAGGAAGTTGATGCCTGGACGTATTCAGCTTTGGGGCCACCAGATCGCAGTGGACTGGGCCGAGCCGGAGATTGATGTGGATGAAGACGTTATGGAGACAGTGAAGATCCTCTATGTCAGGAATCTTATGATGGAGACCAGCGAGGAGACAATCAGACAGGTGGGACCGGCTGACTGTTTAGTTTAGAGGTTTCATAATTCATGCTTTTATCGGGTAAAATGACATACCTAACAGGAATAGGTACTATAGCTTACCATTCTTAACCACCCATTTTCTCTGTCAATCAGGTGTTCAGCCAGTGGAATCCTGGATGTGTTGAACGTGTGAAGAAAATCCGTGACTATGCCTTTGTCCACTTTACCTCCCGGGACGATGCTGTCACAGCCATGGACCACCTCAATGGCACAGAGGTGGAAGGGTCCTGCATCGAGGTGACGCTCGCCAAACCAGTTGATAAAGAGCAGTATTCGCGCCAAAAGGCCTCCAAAGGAGCTCCTGCCACTCCAGAGCCTGCTCAACAGAACTACGTTTACCAGTGTGATCCCTACACATTGGCCTACTATGGTTATCCCTACAACACCCTCATTGGACCCAACAGGGACTACTTCGTCAAAGGTTAGAATTCATTCTTTCTGCTTTTGTACCAGTGATGATCAGTTGCAAAAGCCAGTGTTTCTCTGAAAGCCATCTATTTTTGTAAATGTCGGTGGCAGCAGAAACTCAATGGGCCAATGCACTGCAAACGGTCTGATAATGACATCCAAAAGATGCTATTGTAGGAACAATGACTCCATCAATAGGGAGCTATGATTTTTTAAATGGTCGTGATGACTAAGGTAATGATGATTTCATCTTTGATGACTAGATTGTCATTTGACAAAAGTTTTAATATCTTAACTTGATTAGGGTTTGTGGCTTAAAATCAGAAATGTGTTGTTAAAAGCAAAGACAAAACAAGGTGATGGACCAATGAATGCTAATCCCATTATCTCTGATGATTGATTGAAGATGGTGTTTGGGTGGTAGCAGAAAAATCTATTTGACTTTCAACAATCATTGTGTTTTGGTTTTTTCTCCAAAGGATCCCCAATGATACAGAACAATGGTAATCTCTCACATCCTTATTCCTACTTATCTCTTCAATGAACAATGACTTCTTGCAATGTGACAAACTATACATTTTCTAACACCATCCTTTTCCCGCTGTGCTGTCACCTCCCATTTCATGCTGGTTTATTGCAGCGATCACAACAAAGCTAAGAACGTCTAGGAATATCATTTCACAGTGCCATACACTTGCATAACTGCATCTAATTCAAGAGTCAGAGCAGTGCTCAGGAAAAAGGCCAAACGTACCCAAAGAACTCCAAAAATATCCTGAGCTCAGAACAGATATTGTTGAGAAATTTCCAGTAGCAATTGCACTTTGTGAGCAATCGTTTCCATTAAATTAGAGCTAAAGGACTCTTCTTGCTGCCTCAGTCCCAATATCTTGGGAGGAACTGTCAAAGAAGTTCTAAACCCATCAGGAAATCTTGCCTTACACGTCGCCCCACACAACTTTCAGTATAAGTTGCCCCTACTGCCCAAGTCCAAAACCACAACCCCTGTCATCATATTACTTTAATTGTATTTTAAGCAGGTACTGTGCGAGGTCGTGGTCGTGCTGCTGCAGGTAACCGTACCCCTGGACCACGGGGGTCGTACCTGGGGGGTTACTCTGCTGGTCGTGGCATCTACAGCCGCTACCATGAGGGCAAGGCCAAGCAGCCCGAAAAGCCCTATGAGCTGATGCCCGGTCTGGAGCTTGCTGCCTCCGTCAACACCGTTGGCATCAAACCTGGCACAAGTCAGTGAGATAGATATATCCATCCATATCCTTGCCCATCTCAAAAGCCTTTATTAAACCTTCCAGCTCATAATTTTCTGTCTCTCTCTCCTGTGTGGTTTGAGGAACGTAAATCAGGATTATGGTTGTTGCTGGATGGTCAGGCGCAAAAGGACTTCCCTTCTCTTTGTAGTAAAGAATAATGACACAAAATATCTGTCCTTTCTAGCATGACCAGAAAGTAACTGCTATAATTTGTTCCTCATTCTTTCCCTTTCTCTCCATATCAGAAATTTGTCTTACCTGGTGTTCAGACAAAAAACAGCACTGTGTTAAAAGAACACAAGGGGCTTCGTTGTTGGTAGCGCAGTATTGAGACCATGAAATGTGTTTAAGGCTATCAGACGCTGAAACATTGCGCTGTTCAGCAATTTATCCTCTGTCATGACGGTCACCAGGTTAATGGTAGAAGCACCCTGGCCACTTTACAAAGTAATCTACCTGGAACATATCGAATTCTGTTTAGGCAAAAGCGTTTTCCAGATGAGACTACATTTTTTGTTTGTTTGTTTTTTGCTGCATTTTGGGCAACCCCAATGCATTGGTTTCATTAACCTGAATAAGGAAGCCATGTTTCTTTATGCAGTGCTGTTGTCTGTCTGAACATGGCCATCGTTATGTAGGGACCAGTTCTTCCACAATCTCCTTTTACACACTGGTGTAAGGTGGTTGATAGTATCTTGAATGTAAAACAAACATGTATTTCCCAAAATATTTGCTTTTCATAAAACCAATATAAAAGTTATTTTTGAACATCAACTCAATGAGTTTAGTTCTCGTAAGAGCAGCTGCTTTAGCTTTGTTAGCGTTATGACACTTTCAGTCAAGAACGGAGTTGAAATGCAAAACTAAACGCACAAACTAAAGATCATTTATCTCCTCTTTCCTCTTGTGTCTACTCTCTTCTGATCACTTAAAGGATGATACCAGTGTTATGTAGGATGGCAGCCCAACTACTGCTGTATACATTTAGTCTACATGATCACTATCATGATTTTGTTTTGTTTTGAGGTCTACAGTGTAAAGCATAGGGGTAAATTAGCTGCCGTCCCAACAAAGAAGACACATGACCCTAAAGTTGTAAGGTGGCTTCTTTTTAAAGGATTATTTCCTTCTTCTTTCTTCCTTCTTTCCTGACAGTAAGCAGAAGGAAATGCAAATGCAATGAGGGGGGGGGGAACTAAAACACAAAAAAAGGGCTTCATGTTTATGTAGGTGGATCATGTAAATTCAAAATTTCAAGTATATTTTTATACAGTACAACAATAAAAGACTTCAATGATAGAAAAAAAATTCACACACTGGTATTATTCTTTATTACTAAACACAAAAGTGACTCAATCCCCCAGATAGTTTTTTCAACATAACTTTTAATATCAAACTATTTGTCGTCAATATTAATGTATTTGGTGATCAGAGGTCCATATCGTAAAGTGGACGTTCCTGATGCTCCTTTTAGAACAAGTTGCCCCCAATCTGGAGCTGGCTTTTTAGTCCGTGTAGAATCACAGGATCCCCACCGGATTGAAAAGACTTTTGTCCATCTGAAACAATGACTTACGTTGTGCTCCCTCTGTGTGTGTATGTTTGTGTGTGTGTGTGTGTGTGTGTGTGTGTGTATGTGTCGGAGCACTGAAGTTAATCCACAGTTGAGCACCATCGTAATCCGAATCACAACGGCAACTTGTGCAACTTTTTTTTTTTTCCTTCTCCACTAAATTGTTTCCTTCGTCCTTGATTACTTTAGCAGTAACTCCTTTCATAAATTGTTATTTCTTGTTATGTGAACGCAAATACAACCATCGCTCGATACACTCTGTTGTTTGCAGCGGTCCTGTCTGTCATCCAAGCTCTCATTCATGTGTCTCTTTATGTGCAGTGGGGTTGCCGACTCTGGGTGGGCAGTACCCGATGTTCAGCACGGCTCCTACAGCCAAGATGATGGAGGAGGGGAAGGTGCACACGGTGGAGCACCTCCTCAACCCTCTGGCCATGCAACACCCTGAACACACCACCGCTACTGCTGCTGGCACCGTCCTACCGTCGGTCTCTACCCCTCCACCTTTTCAGGTGTGCATTATGACACTGTTAGAGGTTTCACAGATACAATTTGTCAAATTTTGATTCATGCTGATAAAGAAGTAAAATATCCAGCGCCATCGCAGGGCATGCATGGGTACTGCATCATGCAGTATCTATGGATCAAATTTTACACCAAATTCCTCATAAAGCTCGAAAAAGTAATACACTGAATCAGCATTGCACTATTACAGAGTTGTATCAAATTTGCTGCAGTAGAACAGCAGTCGTTTTTATTCAATGCATTCTTCTCCTTTATCAAAACCGGGCGCCTACATAGAGAGGCGAAGTCCCGCCCCTTCCGGTTGACCACCATGGGACCTTATTTCGGAGAAAATATGTACGGTAGTCAATGGCAAGAGACAAATAATTATTTGATCCCGTTTGAATTGTGCCAAGATTTACACAATTCAAAAGATAATCTTTCACGTCAAGAGAGTTTTGTCGTGAAAACTGTTGAAGTATAGGACTGAAAATATGTTATTAGACTACACACCCAAAAGTCGCGTAAGTGAAGTCTCTCGCTGACATTTGTGCGTGGATCAGCGCTAAGTTACCTAGCTAGCTAGCAAGCCGAGGTAACGGCCTTGTTGGTGTGAGACCAGAGATGTCGTTCACTGATCGGTTCCACACAGGCGTCAACCTCCGGTTCTGCCGATTGAAGCCAATGCTGAAGTGTCTTAACTTGCATTATCTTTACTGACCAGCAGGGGGCGACTCCTCCAGTTGCAAAAAGAAGTCTGTGTAGAAATCTATGAGAAAATTACCCTACTTCTCACTTGATTTATTACCTCAGTAAACATTGTAGATTGGTTGCGAAAAAACACAACATGGAGATGGTCATATTCCAAAAAGACGACGGCGAAATTGCTGAACTCAAAGCTTCAAAACGGCAGTCCACAAACCAATGGGTGATGTCCCGATGACTACGTCCACTTCTTATATACAGTCTATGGTTTCACACAAAACTAAAAGATAATACGGCAAACCTAAGACAAACTGTGACTTTCTTGACTGGCTAAATTATTTTTACATAGACAAACATCATTTGTTTAATTCATGGCACGATTCAAACGGGATCAAAAGAATAATTGTCTCCTGCCGTTGACTACCGTTCATATTTTTTCCGAAATAAGTTCCCATGGGGGAACCGGACGTGGCGTGACTTAGCCTCTCTACTAGCCACCACGCAACTCTGCAACTGTGTTAAGCTAGTAGCCGCTAATATAGCCTTGAGTCTCGAACCTCAAACTGAGATTAGGTGAGGATTATAGAGTAAATATAGTGGAGTAAAATGTACAATAGTTACGATCCACCACTGATTATATGACAGATTAAGTATTCATACTCTGGGAACTTTATGTCAGATTGTTTAAGGTTCATAACTCACAAGTGAATGCATTCATTCAATGAATGTATGCTTTACAAATCCTCTTACCCACCATAGTCCTCTTTTTTCTGCATTCCCCAGGGCCGTCCCATCACTCCGGTCTATGCCATGGCCCACAACGTACAGCGTATCCCAGGGGCCGGTGGCCTTTACGGAGCTGGATATGTCCCCATCTCAAACTACACTGCCAACACAGCGGCTCTGGCCGCTCTGCAGAAGAATGCGGCGGTGGCTGCTGCGGCTGCGGCGTACGGCGGGTACGCGGGCTACGCGATGCCACAGGCCTTCCCCGCCACGGCCTTCCAGCTGCCCATCCACGATGTCTACCATACGTATTGATTCTGAGGGTCAGACCTTGTGAAACAACGACAAAGTTACCCTCTGACTGAACCGCCACCACCACCATGTCTGTCCCATCGTACAGAAATGTCACTTGAACATCCAAAAGCTCTAAAGGAATGTCGTTTGAAGCAAATATCTCGAAAACAAACAAAACAATGACCTACAGGTCTCAGTATATCCTGGACCCGAGGCAACAATATGACAGGCTTAATTATGACAATAATAACAACCACATCTCTGTCTCTCTCTGTCTCTCTCTCTGTCTCTGTCTCTCTCTCTCTCTTTCTCTGTCTCTGTCTCTCTCTCTCTCTCTCTCTCTCTCTTTCTCTATGTCTCTGACCCCTGTCACCGTGTTGCTACGCAAACAGAAACACTGAAGGTACATTCAAGTATTTATGATGAAAAGATACATATTTAAGGTTTTACTCTCTGTAGGTTTCCCCTATTATCAGAGCTCTCTGAAGCAGGAACGATAGACCTTCACACTGTCACAATTTTTTAAAAGTGTGGGGGTAAAAAAAAAGAAAAGTTATTTGAAAGAAAGTAAAAGTACAACAGGAACTACTGACAGGCAGGATGCTGCTGAAGACAGCTGTGTTTGGATATACTAATGTTTTATTTTTATTAATATAGAGTATTTTAGCCAATTATACATACTGTAGGCGATGCTGTCCGTCCATGCTGGTTGAATGTGTAAGCTTCGAACATGTCTGTTTTGGTACTTTTTTCTTTTTGTTGATGTAGTTTTATTTGTTTTTCTTGTTTTCAATGAAGGTTTCTGAGTGCCGTGTTCATTCGCTCACGATTAGTCTGCTCGTTGTTTTTTTTTTGTGTGTCTCCTCTTTCACTTCAGGAAACATGTTCTTGATTTGTTTGAAGAAAACGTCGCCAGCTGAAGAATATTTTTGTGGCAGATTCCTTCAGGGAACGAATGCGGAAGAAAGAGAAAACTGGAATGATTTTGTCAAGATGATTTTATCCATTAGCCTGATCGACAGCGCCGCCGTGTACGTTGAGATGTTTCCCCATCCCCAGAAACTGTGCTGACAGGGGACTGAACACTCTCATTTACATATGTCTTTGTTATCGTGTTGTTTTTTACTCTTGAAAAGTGAACAAACAAGGAAGGAAAGAAAGAACACTCTACCACTTAAAGCACTCCTGTATTTGCCAATGCCAACCCAAAACAAACTTAAGGCTCCATACACTCCAGTCTCCTGATACCAGAAAGATTCTCTGTGCCTAAATACGGTGCCTTACATCTGCACACTGTACGTGCTACCTCGTGCTTTTCACTGTGCCTTTCATAACGATGTGAAGCCCACTGCGGTTGGCACAAAGAGAAACGTTTTCTCCTTTCCTGTTTCCAACGATTTGTAGTATTGCTGTGTTTTGGTGAGGTTTTTCAGTCTCTTCCCTGAGGTAGACTCCGTATCTCTGGCATCCCCTTCATTACCTCCAAACTGTGCTTGACTGAGCAGCACTCAAACGTATTTATAAAACGCAAGAGATTGTGTTCTACCAGATGAAGAAATGTTAAATACCAAGCACAAATTTGCGTATAAACTGGGCCAGTTTGGTGTTTTCTCAATTACTTATGTGTGACAGAGGTTTTCCTCGCAGATAAAAGCATTAAAAAAACTAAATAAACCCTCATGGATGATTAGTAGGCACTATTTAAAATATGCCGTGTGATGTTGGACCGGAGCAATACCTTGCGTTACGAGCAGCCTTGCAACTTTTTGCTAAAACCGACAAACGGAACAGATGCGAGCAGCTGCCGATCGTGAAGTCGCACTCCACAACAGCCATCTTTATAAAAGAGAATGCAAAACATTTGTGTACTAGATTGTATTTGTCGACCACTTTTTGGTAGTTTTTATTGTGTTTAAAGGGGCGTATTTTATTTGCTCGCCTCCACAGATTTTTGACTACTTTTTAAAAACACAAAACAACATGATGCGTCTGACTTTGAGAATTTCCTGCATCATGACTAAGTTTTATCTCCGAGTCGGTTCATGAAAAAGCAAGCAAGAAATATTTGTCTCATCTCACTCCGTTGTCTACTTGTTTAAAAAACTTTTTTCTCTCTCCTCTAAAACTGGATTGTTAGAAAAACAAACTGCTGACAACTGCTTTTATTATTTTCTTGTATGATGACAATATGTCAGGATATATTTAATATATATGCATTACGTGTTTTGTCTATGAAGTGAGAAGAAAAGGTATAATATATTCTAAAACATATTTCCTTTCTTTATCTACACCTTGTTTCGGGATTTAAAAGAAAAAGTCAGAGTAACAAAAGTAGAGAAACAATATTTTCTTTTTTTTTTTGCCAAAGTGTACAATAGTTTTGAAACCTTTCAAGGTTATTGTGTTTTTGTCATTGTGTGTCATATTCTGTTTGCTATTTTGTACTGCATTTGGTGTTCTGAGTGGGAACACGGAGACCTTCTTGTTTAGCTACATTTTTTTTTATCAGTGTCAGCTAAAAACTAAATCTGGTCCATTGCGGTGTTGCAACCCGTTGGCACTTTAAGCCGTTGGTTGTTGCAGCTAAACCGGTAAATGTCTGATCGTGATTTAGTTGCCATCCAAACTTCATGTGTCTGCCTCCCACTCAAAACGCCCGATTTTCTTTCTATTGCCTGCATTTGACCCACATGATGGCCGCGGGATGAACTCCTGCTCCTTGTGTCAGTGGGTGTTGTCACATGCCTAGTTTAATGTAGGTGTTGCCATTTAAACTCTTCCTAGTGTGTGCCTTATTGCCAAGATGTGCCCTTTGCTATTCCTTTGTAGACCTATGCAGACTGTTTTCTAGCTGAAGGTTTGTTTAAAAAAGAAGAAAAAAAAGCTTGTTCTGTATTATTATATTTATAGTGATGAAGTAGATAAATAAAGCATTTTCAAAAGGATGCACTGCCTACATTTATTTTGTTCGTATTCCCTTTTGTTTAGATTAAACTGCACAACCAGGACGTGCTTAAAGGGTCTGAAGTGTCCTGAAAGGTCCTCAGGCAGAGGACTTTGACTATGACCTCTGTGAATGAAAACCCATCCCTGACCCGACACATCGGCTACTATTAAGCAATGTGTCATCATGGGGAGAGCAGAGAGAGAGAGAGAGCAGTGCTGGGAGAATGTTTCATAAACTTCTCTGTGGCAGGTCAACTTTACTCTAGAAACATATTGTACCCAAAGGAGGAGTTCAGGGAGGCTTTAAAGTAGCCTTCAAACTGCAGTACAATGTGTGCAGGAGGGCAATCTGGTACATGGAGGACCTTTCAGCCAACTGTTTTACCGTTACAATGTGGTGAAAGGTTACAGAAAAACAACAACCTGCTAAACTAATAAATCTTATTTTTAATAGAACATACCAATCTGTCTCAAGTTAAATCATGATCTTTGGATATGAACTCTCACTCAGCTTCGTCCATGCAATGATCACCTTGCTAGTTTCTACAATAAATATTTGCATTTGACCATTCATATCACAACATGGATGCGATTTGGTAATGATCAGAGAAAGGTATAAATGCTGAATGTTTGGTAAATCCATCAGGGGTGATCAAACTATACTCAGAAGCAGCGTTGTAATGGTCTACCTCATAAATCGTGGCACATGATGGCGCATTATCTGCTTTTAATTATAACAAATATTGGTGTCAATATTGGTGATTCTGGCTCTGGTATTTAATGGTACCGGATCAAAAAACTAATTGAGTGGTTTTGCCCACCCCTCTTACTATAATCCCACGTGGGGGTTTGTGTGTCCACACAATTGAAAAAATAAAGTAAAAGGCAAGAATGAGTTTATTTCCCGTGATGATTATCTCCAACATACCGCCTGAATAAACACATCAACACCACACCTGCTTCACCACACTGACCGATGGCAAGAGAATGATTTTAAATCACGTGAGAGAGACATCGCGCTGTCAGAGTGGAGTTGTACATTTAAGACAGTATCGCCATCTGGTGGTGAACACACCTCATCAGAGCAGCCTGCAGCAGAGCCGTTCGGTGCATGTTTTCACTGGCAGCCATGTTAGCTCCACAGTCATCAGTGCAGAATATAGCAGCAAACGAAACATATTTAGTCTTTCTTGCAGTTCAAATATGAATTCACCACATGCAAGAAAGGGACATTATCCTACAGTCTGAGTGTTGAGACAAATATTGTGATTTATTTAGCGCAAAACACTAAAATACTGTAGGCTGGGGAATAAAATACACACAAAGAACACACAAAAAAGTAATTTTACCTGTTTTTCTGTGGTTTTAATGTGTGTAGCAGGGAAAGTCTTCTGCATGCATGGAACATTTTCACATAATTATATTTATAATAATTAGGCTGTTATTTATGCTTTTATGTGAAAGCTGTTATTTGTGCTTTTCATTTTGATGCGTTTGTGCTGTGGCCAAGACTCCCTTGGAAAAGAGATTTTGAATCGCAATGGGACTATACGGGATAAGGTTAAATATATATATATATATATATATATATATATATATATATATATATATAGTATAGATACTGTATTATTTATTGTGTTATTTGTTGTATACAATTCCATTCTGATCTTTTATTCCTATTTCGTTTTTAAAAAAGCAATAAAAGCACAAAAAATATAGAAATATCCTTAAAACAATGTCCAAGTTGTGTTGATCTAACTTGCACTACAGTTCCCATGATTCCCCGGCAGCCAACCGCGGGCGCGCTGTTTTTGCACGCCTGCTGCTGTCTTCACAGATCTATAAACAATGCAGCTAGGCTGACCCTATCTGCAAAAAGCTAAAGGGAAATCCTGATGATTTTTACAGCTGCTAAAATTCAGGACCGTTCCTGAACGTAACCTCAGTTTATATTTGGCTTAAAGGAGACGCAACAAAGCGCACAAAATGGTTGTGCGTCGGGCCCGGGCGAATAAGTAGGTTTACTATAGCTTTAAGAACGCAAAAATAGTGTCTGCTTCTTTAAAATGATATCGGTTTATTGCTGAATAGATAATTAAGAAAAGTTTTCAATTCCTAATCAATAAATATATGCATTTTATTTGCGACGAACCCAAGGCATTCACAGAAAATGCCCCAGTGTTGGATAAAGGCCGCTCGCAATCAAAACAAACGTCTCTAAACCAGATGTTGTCCGTTTTTACTCAAATTGCTAGTAAACCTGCTCGACTTTAAGCTGAAGTGGAAGTAGGCTGAGGTGTCCTCACGGTGATGGAGCTGGTGGGCAACCGAACCGGGGGTGTAAATAAAGGTGACGATCCGGCGGAGGACAAGGCCGCAGAAGAGACCCCGGCCGCCAGTGCGACCGTTACCCCGCGGAGGGGGCTCAGAGAGCGGGGAGCATGCCGCCCAAGGTCTGGCGTCTCCGCTTCGTTAACAGACGTCAACGGAGCAGCGTCGAGCCCACAGAGCTCGGGGCGGGTTTTGAGAGACCGGTCAACGAGGGCAGTACCGGCCTGGCTGAAGGACACCAAGAGCGACGACGAAGACGAACCGAGCGCGGACACCGGTGCGACCAAGCGGAGGAAAGTTTCCAACTCGAGGCGGAAGAAAAATTCCGAATCTGCGGGTTCTGCCGAGGCTGGAGGGGGGATCGCAGGTGACAGCCTTCAAGGGACAGAGTACGTTTTGAATTGAACAGTCGTAGCTAATAGTTTGTTTATAATGAGCAGGACTACACTTAAAACCTGTGTTTATTTCGGCGGGGTCAGTTCCTGTCAGACGCAGCCTTCACATAGCTCGTCCCCTTTCTGCAGCTCTGCATGGGGAGGGTGGAGTGAAACTCACCTGGCTTTACAAATTGACACTTTATTTATTTTTATTCCACTTTAAAACTTTTAAATGCATTGCTGCGTCAGAGGAAAAATGGGAATGGTGGCATGTCAGGTCTCAGTGTTTTTGTTTTCTTCCTTTCTTGCAGCTCAGAGGACCCGAAGAAACCTGCCACAGATGCTCAAGGTAATCAGACACTCATTGATGCTCTCTTGCTGAATCTACATTTAAGTGACATCGTATGCTGTGTATGTGAAGTGGGTTTCCAACAGAGCTGCCCTTGTGTGTGATTGTGTCTGCACTTGCCTGTGCCACACTTCATGGCACACGGTGTGTTTGATGGCGTGCTGTTCTGCTCCCTCACTCCAGCTCTACCCTCCAGACGCCCCCCAGCCCAGAGCCGTGCCAAGCCCCCGTCTGGCAGGGCCGTCCGCGGCTCTGCCAAGCCTGTGTGTAAGACCGAACCCGGAATGGAGACTCCAGCTGGTGAGCCACCCGTTGACAGTGAGCCACAGTGATTCAACATGTGGGCTCATAGTACACAAGTCATATCATACAGATGCAGGATATTATATCTTCAGGATGTTCTATCTTCAATAGAAAACCTTCAGTTGTGATTATGGATTTTCAGCGTGACTAATGGGATCAGTGCTGCTTTTTGAGCTACAAATGTGGGTGCAATCTTTTCTTGGTCCCTCTCTTCTACTTCCAATAACTCATTGGAGTTGGGTTTATGCTCGTCTTAGTGTCTCCCGCGAGACAAAAATGATGTCATCACGTATTTTGCGTAAAAAGCACAAAAGTACCGCAAATTTCTGTAAGTTGGCACACACTGCGCGCTGACATCACTCCCACAAGTACTGATGAAAGCAAATAACTTCAATTCAGAAGTAAAATTATGAATTCATTTTTGCTTTTAAGAAGTCTCAGGATTTTGGAAAGGACAATTAGTTTTTAAATGCTTTATAAACAGGAGACCTTAAAAATCTACATTTGAGGTATTGTATTAATGCGATGAATATTTGATACAAAATATGTTTAGTTATTTATATAGTTCCTCCTCAGCATCCAGAACTTGCATGTTTTTGGCAATAGCGTTCTTGACGTCTTGCTTCTTAACAGAACTTTTTTTTTTTTTTGCAGTCGACTGCAATAATATGTCTCCATGCTTTCATGCCTTTTCTCATTTTGCATCACTTATGCAAACGTATACGTATATCTATAACTCAAGGCTCGAGTGGCTTACGGTGCTTTTGTTGCCTCTCTCATACTTATGATGTCCTTCTTTTCTCTGTTTGTCGTGCAGCAGTGGAAGGAGAGGTAGAAAATAAAGACAACTATGAAATGTAAGTATATATTCCCTCCTTTGGTGAAACCTAATGTGCACATTGTGAACGTTAAGGCTCCAGGCTCAGTGAGCCAGACAGAGTTAGAGACCACGCAATGGCTGGAGATGCATCCTTCTAAAAACATCCCACTTATTCCTTGCCGTAGACCGCTTCAGTTTTATTCAGTAGCTATGTGGGAAAGTTTGTCTTGTGTTATTTAGTGGAACTGACCCTTTAAAGAAGTGGTTATGTAGGATCACACTCTCGGCTTTACGGACAGTAACACAGAGATAGAAGCTAGTGGTATATATTTATTTGGTCTGACTCTGTGGACTATATATTTTAATCATACATGTAATAGCTTTATTAGAGAAGCTGCATAATATCTTGCCAGGATATTTACGGCCCTCTGAGCCTGTTGCTTTGAAAGCATACTGCTTTGCATGTCGTCACGGTGTGTGACTGAGTGAGAGTGCTGCTGTGTTTTGATGACCGTCGCGTTTTTTTCGCTCGTGCTGTCTCAGTCAAAAGAAAGAGGGAAGCGAGGACGCCGCTGAGCCGGTCTTGGGTGATGCAGACCCTCCGTTTGGGGATGACCCGAGCGACCTCAGCTACCAGCCGCAGAGTCACAGGTACGCTCGTCTCAACGTTCACCCGACCCTGAGCAGACCGACCGCAGGGAGTTCTGTTTCAAGAGATTTTGTTCTTTTGCTCCCAGTGGTGCGGAGGAAGAAGAAGGTCTCAGCAGCGATGAAGATCTCCCCTTTACAGATGACCTAAATGACCAGAGCTACGACCCCAATGCTGAGCGGTGTGTGTGAGTGTCTGTGTGTGTGTCTGACAGAATTAGACAAAGGCATTGTATTTTTTGGTGTTCAGTGACGGGACATTCCTCCATCTTTTTTTTAGGGATGTCCCGAAACCAAAGCGCAGAGCTCCCCCGAGACCCAAGGAGAGGAAAGAGAAAGAGAGGGCACCTAAAAAGGAGAAAGAGGTCGCCGAGATAAAGATAGAGGGTTTGGACAACGTGGAGGGTTTGGAAGAGGAAGTAAAGCTAGAGGAGGAACTAGTAGAGGACCCGGATGGACCCAGGAAGTAAGTGTTACCAATGTACTTTTAGTGCGTGCGTGGTTACAAAGCAAACTCCTTGCTTTTCCAACTTAATTTTTGTATTTTTCTTCTTCTTCTCCCCGTCTGTGTTAGGAGAGGTCGGCGGAAAAAAGACGACAAAACCCCGCGGCTGCCAAAGAGGAGGTGAGGTTGAGGGGTCTCAATCCAAACTTTATTCCGTGATCTAAAGACTCACTCCGTCATTATTTCATTCCAAAATAAAGCACGTGGTAGTGGCTGCTGAATGAAATAACTGAACAAATGAATTTGGATGAGCGAGATATTGATGAGAACTTTTGAGACCCATTTAAACTCCGGGTAAAGTAAAATCAGTTGGTTTCTAACACATCACACATATGAGAAAAGACTGAACTATATAGTACTTAAATGTGGAGTTTGAACATTAAACAGTTTTGTGGGCGGGCCTGAAGTCATGGCTCGATGATGCACTGGAGCCATTTTTAGCATCTCCCCCAACACTGAACAAAAAATTATGTCGTGCATGAGAGTGTGTGGCGGGTGCTCTGGGCTTCGTCGCTATTTTTGCGGCTGTAAAATGACGGATAAATAGCCTTAAACCTCACAACTCCAGCAATTTGATCAATTCAGACCGATAGCATTGGTAAAGTCGAGAAGAGCCGCGCGATTTAACTATTATATCCCCATTGGAGTAAGCATGGGGCTAAGCCGGCAGTTAGCCGGCAGAAGTCTCTGGCGTGCGTGCTCATAGACTCAGAACATCAATTTGCTTTACTCACACTTTAATATTTGGTCTCGGCGCTGTGACGTTTCAATGACACGTGCTACGCCCCACACAGGAAGAAGCCGCCGGTGCAGTACGTGCGCTGTGAAATGGAAGGATGCGGGACGGTCCTGGCTCATCCTCGCTACCTGCAGGTCTGTCTCAGCAAGCACACAATCCTCCCGAGGACTACTTGCCTCACTCGAGCACACGCAGCGATTTGAAGACTTTTCCAAACATTGCTGTCAACCGTAAAGGGTTATTTTCATTGAAGATAAATCTGTCGCTTTTTTCTACTATGTATGTATGTATGTATATGAATGACTCGACCATACAACTTGACAGAAAGACAGAAAGCTTTCAGGTCTGTTTTCAGTCGGCTAGCTCCTCCATCCTGCTGTTGATGATGATCTGTGTTTCTTTTTGTTCTGCACACCAGCACCACATAAAGTACCAGCACCTGCTCAAGAAGAAATACGTCTGCCCTCATCCCTCTTGCGGACGGCTTTTCCGACTACAGAAGCAGCTGCTGCGTCATGCAAAGCACCACACAGGTACACCCACAGTGTTAACGTAACACATGGTTCCATCTGTGTCTGAGCCCTTCCTGCTATAATTAATGATGAATTGTGTTTTGTTGCTTCTAGACCAGAGGGACTACATCTGTGAGTTCTGTGCTCGTGCCTTCAAGAGCTCCCACAACCTGGCTGTGCACCGCATGATTCACACAGGAGAGAAGCCCCTGCAGTGAGTACTTCTCAGTTACATTGCTCATTTGCTTTCTCCGCTCACCGATTCCTTCAGTTTTCCAAAATGAATACATGCGTTTTTTTTCTCTGGATCTGTCGCCGTAGGTGTGAGATCTGTGGCTTCACGTGTCGCCAGAAGGCGTCGCTCAACTGGCACATGAAGAAGCACGACGCGGACGCCACCTATCAGTTCGCCTGCTCCATTTGTGGCAAGAAGTTCGAGAAGAAGGACTGCGTGGTGGCCCACAAGGCCAAGAGTCACCCCGAGGTGCTAATTGCCGAGGCTCTGGCAGCCAACGCCGGCGCCCTCATCACAACCCCCGTCTCCCTGCTGGAGCTGCAGGGAAACCCCATGCAAGCAGAGGTCGCCGGCCTGGATGTGAGCCAAATAGGGCAGGACGGGCAGGTGGACCAGCTGAACCACGAAGGTCAAGTTGCTCAGCTGGGTCACGTGACCCAACAGGTGAGTCACCAGGTGGTTTTACTGGGACAAGACCAGAGCCTCCATACCATGCAGGTGCCTGTGACGATTGCCCTGTCCCCCATCGACCCGCCTTCGCCAGCGGAGAACCATCAGCAGACCCACCTCCAGCTCCAGATGCCCGTCCAGTTTGTGCAGGCTGCTCAGCAGCCCCAGATCCAACAGCTGACCCTCCACTCCAGCCAGGTGGTGAGCCAGCATCAACCCCAGTTGCACCCCCTGCAGTCGTACTCCTCCCAGCAGCAGAGCCAGGGGCAGACTCAAATCCTTCAAATGACCTTCCAGCCAGTCAGCCAGTCTCAGACCCACATTCTATCGACCTCTCAGCAGCTTCAGACCCTACATACAGCTGCTCTCCTGTCCCAGCCCCAGGACCCGGCCTCCACTAACGGGGACAACTTTATTCTGGACAATCCGGTGCTCTCTTCGGCCAGCACCCTCGTGCACACAGAAGTAATGGGGGAGGACGGCGTGGTCTGGGAGCAGGCAGAACACGAGGACGTTCTGTCGGACAGCACCGGGAGACACGCGCAGCAGTCCCTCATGTGAAAGACTAACGATACAAACAGACGATAGAGGCAGGTCGTCATCAGTGACCTGATATACTGCATTGCAATGTTTGAGGTAAATGTAGGATCACGCATATATTACGTACCGGTCACTCATAGTCATATTTGGTAGCTTTTTAGAATATCTGTATCAGGGAACGATGTATATGTGTCCGTGTGTGTGAGCTGTTGCCTTTGTACATAGTCCTGTAAACTGAACTAGCCTTTTACGTGTGTGTGTGTTCAACGATGTCGAGTTTATGTTGCAAAGATGTTGCTATCGTGCAATAATATAGCATACCTCTGTGATATACAGCGCACACCTAGTGTGTGTGTGTGTTCCTAATGAAATAAATCAGCTCTATTTATATCATGAATTAACACAAAACACATATTAAGAAGCTATAAACCGACCTCAACCTGTGTGGGGTGAGAAAATTCTGTTTAAATGGACAGGCAGCTATTTTTTTCTTCTTTTTTTCATTTAATGTCCAGGTCTACTGTAAAGCCTTTATTTGGGGAGGTTAAAAGAAAAATACGACAGAAAACTATCTTAAGAGAAACATTTCAAAACCAGAAAAGAAAAAGATGTTTTACAGCTCTGTAAAAAATATGCACATTTTAGCGATCTGGGCAGTGCCATTAAACCTGTTTCACCGGCCACCGCATGAGCTCAGTGTTGGTAGACGAAGGAATAATGACCCACCTAGTGTGTGTGTGTGTATGTGTGTATGTATGTATATACATATATATATATATATATACATACATATATATATATATACATATATACACACACACACACAGAAGTCCTCGTCCGTCATAGGCAATCAAAGGTGAGCTTAGATGCTGTAGATCACACGCGAACCCGTAAAATAACTGCAAGCACAGTCACTGAATTAGACTTATTAAAAGTGTAATGTCATTTGGTAAGCAAAGCTATGTAGAAACCTCGGGGCATATGTCAATACTAAACCTGCACCTCTTCTGGTTTGTGATTTAGGGTGTGTGGTAGAGCAAACACGAAAAACTGTTCATTTATAAAGATGAAAATAAACGTCTTAACATTTGTCCAAAGTGTATTCACTCACAGTAATGAACACAAACCCAAGCAATCCCACAGGATGTCTTGAACTGGGACAATTAGAGTTTGTTGCAGGAATAAAATTGTAAATTGCTTTGAACAAAAAGCGTCGCCGAATGTAATGTAACTAATGACCAGCTGAGTCATTAGCTGGTCCTATAAATGGTTAGTGCTCAATATCTACAGCATGTATATACACTCTGAGAGAACATTCCAGTACTATTGCTTTACAGTATAATGGCTGAGAACACACCATCAGGACATGTGGAGCTGCTCTTTGTCCCTCTGCGTGGCATACTGCTTCATAGCTCGTTTAGGAGGAATCAAGGTGTTACTCAGTCCGACCTTCCTCTTCTTCATCTGCTGCCCTCCTGACTCTTCCTCCTCCTCTTTGGTCTGCTGGAGGTTCTGGGATGCTCCACCACGTGAGCCACCTGCGCGGGACTCTGCCTGACCCGACCCCGGCGTCTCCTCGCTCACGGGCGGGTGACTGTCAGCGAGAGTCTGGAGGTCGCTGTCATGAGCAAACTTGCACTTGATCCCAAACCTGCACCTTCCGTTTTTCCTGTACGACACGCACACCTTCTTACCTCCGATCTGGGAGGGTTTGGCCTGCATTGTGAGGGGGACGTGTTTTTGCAAGGCGCTGAGCTTCTGGTCCGCCTGCGCCTTGAAAGGATTGGCAAACACGCCGCTGTCAGAAGAGGTGTTCAGAGAGGGAGGAGGTAGTTTGTGGGAGGCGAGGAAACCCGGAGGAGAGGAGGGCACGGTGCGCCGGCGGGCTGCAGAATATGCCGGCTTTTGGGGATGCGGTGGCGATGAAGAGGGCTCCGGGTCGGATTCGCTGGAAGCTGAACCAGACTCCAGCATAAAGTTACGGGTCTTTTTGACAGCTGATGCCTCGCCACCAGTCTCCCTAAAGGAACTTAAAAGATTAAAAAAAGGGTGCAGATAGAAACGGAGACGTTAAAAGCATATACTAGCTTAGTAGCATTCACAAGTATCTGACAATCTGTTATGTGCTAGGTGTTTTTTAGGGGAATACTTACCAAACTCCACCGTTGTTTGCATCCTCTACATCTCCGTCGCTGTCGGACTCCGAGGACACTCCGTAGCCAACCAGAGAGTTCATGGCTTTAAAATCAACTAAGCTTGCTATCTGGTTAGCTTGGTCTCAAAATTAAAGCACACTAACGCTGTTCCTTGGTTTGCGAGAATCTCACTGTGAACTGTTGGATGCATTAAAATAATACCGCGGAGAAATATTTAACGTCAATCATTCCCATTTCCTCTTTTAACGAGTTAAGCGTCAAATTTTAAGGTCGAACGTTAGCTGCTGCAATGTAGCCGCTGCGCGGTGTTTACATTCTAGCCGCCTGCACTGACACCTGCAGCACAGGCGTGGTATTGCATCCTTATCACTGATCCAGGAACTAATAGGAAAGGAAATTCACTATATTTTACATACAGGATGTCATATAGTGCAGTATAATCCTCATACATGTATTATTTTTGCATTGCAGAATATGTTTTTGAATAAATTATGTTTGATAAATAAGTTGTGAATAGTGGTATTTTTTATCATTTAAATTGCAAAGTTGCCTCTACAATCTGCCTACAGCATACAACACCATCTATCATAAGAGCCTCAATTTTATGGTGTTTATGACAATGTGTATTTTTCAATATCCAGATTTGGCTGTTGCACAACTAAATGCTAAGGTTCAAATTAAAGCATGTCAAGTTAGGACGTGTCGACCCAGTTACTTTTGACATTTTACATATGAACTGTCTTTAATGTAATTTGTTATGTGAACACATCAGTCCCCAAGAAAACATTATTTGAACTTTGCATGTGTGTGTGTTTGTTAAAAGTCTCCAGGGTTCTTTTTAAATTAATCCACTATCTCGCTGGATTCATACCTGTGCTAAATCAGTATTGTCACCTTATGGAATGAATTCATAAACTCTGTATATCACAAATTGTTTAAGATAAGTTTAATGACAAAATCCAAGTGGACATTTGTCCGGACAGTTGTCTTGTCAAACACTGGTACTAATAGCCAACAATTACAGCGGCTGCATTCCATTCACACACGCTTGCTGGAGGGTTCTGGCATTGTGCATGTTGGCTTACTGACATGGCTTCCTGGCCGTCTAAATGGAACAAACCCATCAGTTATGTCATTGGTTGCACCTGTTGCTTTTCTGCTATGACAATTACATTTTATTCTATTTTTTGTATCTATGAGCAGGTCTCCAATATGCAGATACAGAGGCTACATTTATTCCAAATTAAAAGCTGTAGCAGACCTCTTATCTTTACTGTATTGCCCATTAACACCAAGATTATATTTGAATGAAGAGAAGACATCGTTCAAATTACCATAATAGTCTTTTATTGGTACTTACAGTTTTGTGACGGTACGGTACAGAATGTTTTTTATAGCAATATTACTTTATACAAATGGCCAATAACAAGTAAAGTTCTGCATTTAAAATATGACTTACAGTATGCAGTCATTTAAACTGGCCCTGTCAATGTTGTAATAGTAGCCTACTTGATGCATACATCGGGCCGAAGCAGTAGCCTACTTTAGTGTCATTGGTCGAGGTGAAGGTAATTTGAACTACTTTATATTGTGAAGTTTAATCTACAACAATCATACTTTATAGACATATAAAGTATGCTAAAAGTAAAAAAAAAGTAGTCAAAAAGTCAAAGTAGGCCTATATTTCCAATGTTTCCGGTACAGACTCTTTGTATACTTTTCCTCATACAGAGGACATGTTCAAATAGTCCAGGCAGCATCCTTCTTAAGTTGAGACCGTCTTTGTTTCTGCCACTTCCAGTAAATCAGATAAGCTCCTCATGAATTAGTTGATGAGCTCCTCCCTGCCCTCTCCTCCCCTCCGCGGCTCGCCGCCCCCGCTCGTCCCGTTAAATTCCTCCAGCCTGGCATCAAGTTCCCGGAGGGCGGAGAGTTGGCCGCCAACTCTGTAATATCAGTAACGGAGCAGCGAGCGGACGAAAACTGGGAAACTCGCTTTACCCGAAACCCCGAGGAGACGAGACGGCTCTGGCTCGAAGTGAAACCATGACCGGGAATCCGGTGCCGGGATGGGGCGTTCGTGCGCGGTGCGTATAATACAGGGACTTGTCGCTTCGCCTGCTACGAGTGCGGTTCTCGTGTGTTCCCCGGTAGAGGCAGCCGGAGGGCCAATAATGGCAGCCAGGCGGACTAGAGGGGTGACCGGCTCGGACCTGAGCCGGACTACCGTGGCCCGCGCTACCGCCATAGCCGAGCAGCTGCGCTACGAGTGCTCCATCTTACTGGAACTTTATGTGAGTAGAGAGGCTTGATGTTTCCACTTGCACCGACCAGCCAGCACAACTCGGTGTGTGTGCGTGTGTGTGTGTGTGTGTGTGTGTGGCTGTAAGGGAGAGTAAGAACTAGGCCAAGGTCAAATGGGAAATTAATAGATTTTTTGTGTGTGTGAGTGTGTCATGGGTGTCCTCTGTGTCCTCATGCCTGTAACTTTGCTTGTGCGTGTGAATGTGTTTGAAGAAGTACACTGACGATGAAAGGGATGCGTGCAAAAACAAGATAAGAGTGTGTGTGTGTGTGTGTTTGAGAAAGAAAGAAATGATGTCTAGGACAGCGGGGGGTAGGAATGCAGAGAAGGGGGGGTGAACTCAGTTGGAATGATAGGAGTGGGCGTTTTTTTTTTCTGGCACAAACTCCTTGGCACTCTGGGCCCGGAGCCTCCATCTCTGTTCCACCAGCCCTTCGCCTAAAGGTGCGAGCTACCGGTTATTAAAACTTTCTTGGTGTCCCGCCAATTCGCCGCCTCGATCCTTCCTTTCATGCGTCTCGCTAGGAGCGAGGAAGCGGCCTGGCATATGCCTCCATCCTCCTCACTCCCTGGGTCTGACCCCTGCGTTCCTCTATCCTCCACGTTTCTTATTTTGCTCACACGGGTTTATCTTGCGTCACTGACTTGGCAGAGCAATCGCTTTTTGGAACAACCGATGCATTCCACTGAACGCACCGTGAAGTAATTAGATGTGTCTTAGCCTGTCGTACATAAATTGGTGGGTGCATTTGAGGCCCGCGTTTTCTGTCGGCGGGGAGGAATTGTCTCTGAAGTAGGATTTAATTCAGTCTTTGGCTCGTAGATCTCCCATGAATCCAATGCAGATTCAATAATTGTCCAGGCAGAGTATTATTTTCCCAGACCGGCAGTCCCTCACCTATTCACTGGGTAAGAAGAAAAACTAATTTGCAACATCCGTTTGCTGTCTCTTTAATTCAGCGTCTACCGCATTATAATAATTCTCTCTGGCTCCAAAGCATCCCCCCCCCCCCCCCCCCCCCCCCCTCCCCCCCCCCCCCCACACACACACACACACACCTCTCAGAGCGTTCGGGGTCACATTAGGTCACTCTGTCACTCTGGTACTAACTTGCATGCAGGGCTTAACATTAACGCCTCAGGATGATGGCCCGAAGGATTCACAAGCACTAAAAGATGATACCTACAGTCTCGCCTGCAATGTGTCGCGTCAACATCGTCAGTCCGATCATGATGTCGGATCTTAATGTATAGCTCATAGCTCTGAGAGTATAAAGGCGATAACTTATTTTTAAAATGCTGTCAATCAAAGGTAGATATACAGTATGGATTTTATATTAATGTTAAATGAATAGTTCTATATTTTGGCAAATAGGCCTATTTGCCTCCCTGCAGAGAGTTAGACGACAATATCGATACCACTCTCATGTCTGTGCGCGGTAAATATGAAGCAACCGTTAGCTTAGCATAGCATAAAGACTGGAAACGGATGGGGAAACAGCTAGCCTGGATCTGTCCTGAGATAAAAAAGACTTCTGCCTGTTAGCACCTCTAAAGCTCACCAATCCAAATGTTGTACCTCGTTTATTTATTTAATCCGTCAAAAAAAAAAAACAACTACTAGCTGTAGCTTCATTGAGCTTCAGGATCGATCTTCTCAGCTAACTCTCGGCAAGAAATTTTTCAAAAAATTTTAAAATGTATTATACTATATTGATCCCTTTAAGGAGGAAATTTGTCTCTGCATTTGACCCATCCCTGTATATAGGGAGCAGTGGGCTGCCAATGACAGGCGCCCGGGGAGCCTGGGGTTCAGTGTATTGCTCAGGTACACTTTGACACATGACACGTCCCAGTCGAGGATCGAACCGTTGACCTTCCGGTTGCCAGACAACCCTCTTAAACCAGTTACTCTTTTGTCAATATTTCATTCATTTTAACACGATAGCCTTACTTTTATAAGGATATCGTGTTATTTTACGTCTTTTTTCTTCTTACAGTATATATAATTGCATGTGCTGCATTGAGAGGAGATCTATGTTGCCCACAGGCTGTATATACATTAAGAAGTGAACGTATTCATCGTGACGTCGCCCTTTAGTTTGTGGTCTGCCGTTTTGAAGCTTGGTGTTCGGCAATTTCGCTGTCACTATCTTGGATTACGGCCGTTGCCATGTAGTTTTTTTTGCTCCCATTGAACAGAAGTTACCATATTTGGAATGAGGAGGAGTGACATAGTGACGCCGTATACGTCTCTGGTAGCAATCACATTAAGCCCATCCTAAAGCATACCCTGCTTTATGGTCTATTTGACTCTAAATGGACCATCATTTACTAAATGAACATCATGCTGAACATCAGACTTGAAACTAGAGATTGAGACCATAAACTCATGTTTACAATGTTTACTGAGGTAATAAATCAAGTGAGAAGTAGAGTTATTTTCTCATAGACTTCTATACAATCTGACTTATTTTTGTAACCAGATGAGTCGCCCCCTGCTGGTCAGTAGAGATAATACAAGTTTTAAGACACTTCCGCATTAGCTTCACTTGACAGAACCAGAGGTTGCCTCCTGGTGTTGCCTCATAGACAATGATCTGTGATAGAGTGCCAAATTGCTCAAAAGTGACATCAGTGTGGTTAGTATTTAATAGAAAGCATATTTTTATTTTTCCACTTCACTTTCCAACTCCTCCTCTTCTTCCTTTTCGGCATGAATGCCTTCCCAAATCTCACTTCTGTTCTTAATTTCCCAACACCCTTTTTTGTTTTCTCTTGTCCCCCCTCAAGACAAAGAAGGAGAGTTTTGTTGCAGATGTTGCCGACGGTCGTCTGGTGTCCGTACCTCCCCCTTCCTCCCAGCTGGACACCAGGGACAAGCTCTGGCGTCTCCACTCCGCTCTGCTCCAGTGCCGCAGCTTGCTGGAGAGCGCCATCGCCAGGGAGGAAGAGGAGCTGGGCGGTGGGGAGAAGGGCGACTACGAGACCCAGAGGAACATGGTGAAGAGCAGTCTGTCCTTCCTCCTGATCACCACCGGAGAGCTCCTCAAAGCCGCCGACGGCGCGGCGGTCCCGACCCCTGGCGTGGAGGGCTTAGAGGTAGGCACTGCTGTCGACATCATTGATGATGATGATGGTGGAAGTTCTAGAGAGACATTAAGGCAGATCTTGGTGACCCCCCCACCTCTTTTTCTTGTCAGCAGTCAGTGGGGTCGACCGGTCTGTTTGAGCTGAAGCTTTGGGTGTACCGGATCTTCAAGGAGGTGGACTACTGGACCAAGACGGCCATCACCACTTTACAAGCGCTGCCCTCTGTGATCGTCAAGCGGGCGAGGACCACGCGAGTCCGGAGTGTGAGAAGCGCCCGGCGATGAGACGGGAGAAGTGTGTGTGTGTGTGTGTGTGTGGGCGTAGAGAAACTAATGAGAGAGAGAGAGAGGTGAGAGAGATAGGTGAGCGCAGGAATCAGAAGATGAAGGAAGGTGAAAAACTGACATATGTGGTGTGAAAAAGAAAGAGATGAGTGAAAATAGCCAGCCGTGATAGTGAGACACAGATCTCCACTGACGGGGAGATGAGTGGGTTGAACAGAGGCCTTAGACAGAGAGGGAGCAAAAGACAATAACCATGTTCGTCATAGCTAATAACAACATCTGTTGGAACGAGTTTATTTGAAATACGGCACAGTCTAAGACAACTTTATATTTATTGTTTAGCTTTTAAGACGACATCTAAGGATGCGTCGAGATTGAAAGATAAGAAGCAGAGTTTCTTTCTTTCTTATTTTGGTATTGAGGAATCGTAACGTCATTTAACTGCAACTCAAGATGCATGCAGCTGTTTTTCTCACCTGCCAACGTCAACATCCCGTGCCCCC
>NW_022280137.1:669955-670688 GCF_004355925.1 Anarrhichthys ocellatus
CCCCCCCCCCACCCCCCCCCCCCCCCCCCCCCCCCCCCCCCCCACCCTCACCCTCACACTTGCACTCCTTTGATACGGCTGTATGTGTGTGTTGTTATTTAAGACATTCTGCCACTGCAGCCGACAGAGGACGCAGTCAGCGAGGGGCACGTTCAGATGAGAAAATGAGAACATTTGAATTTAAGCCGCGTAGCTGTGAAGCGGTACTTTTGACTGCCTCGGCTATAAATCATTTCACATGGGTTGTCACCTGTGGAAGCTCTTGTGTGTGTGGAGCACCCTCTAGTGCTTACACGGATGCATTCCTTCTTTCTTTCTTGATTTTCCTCAGTAATGCTCCTGTGAAATTATCCTCTGTTCTTATAGTTAAAGAAAAAAAATGTTTTTATTAGCGGTGAAATCATGTGACAGGGTTCAGGAAGCAACAAGTGTGGTGCAACCGCAGCGTTAGTAGTACGACTGATGGGCATGCAAATGTGCACATAAGCAGGAAGTGTAGTGGAAATACAGTGTAAATAGTAGAAATCTGTAAACTTATGTGATAAAAGAACATTTTCATGAAAACCTATACTGATTTTAATAGTTTAAAATAACAGGCAAAATATGCATTTTTACTGCTGAAATGGAAAAATGCCAGATTTCAGTGTTTATTGATTGTTTTATATATTTTATTTACATAAATAAGAACAAAATCAATCTTATTTATTATATATATATTTATATTTTGAACACA
>NW_022280137.1:675688-678188 GCF_004355925.1 Anarrhichthys ocellatus
GTATGGTTTTGTTTGTCCAACTTTGACCAAAAAGTTGAAAAAAAAAATGCAAGCATGTTGCTATATGAGAAGATAGAATATGAAGCAGGAAGTACGGGCTCATCAAACACAAAAATATTACGTGGCAGCATCTTACTGTGGAGCATTAACCTAGTGGGACTCATTTTATTCTCCGTCTCCACAATTGGAAGGTAAATAGAAGAATAACGCTGTACTTGTTACAAAGTATTCCACCAAGACTGTGATTGTTGGACCAATGCACTGGTCTCACTGAAATGAATGAGGCTGCACATCTTTGACGCAGTGCTATTGTTGGTCTGAATCAGGCGGCGACCTCCGGCTCTGTCGAGTGAAGTCAATGCCGAAGTGTCTTTAACTTGCGTTCTCTCTACTGACCAGCAGGGGGCGACTCCTCTGCAAAAAAGAAGTCCGATTGTCTTTGAGAAAATGACTCCACTTCTCTCTTGATTTATTACCTCAGTAAACATTGTAAACATGAGTTCATGGTCTCAATCTCTAGTTTCAAGTCTTCTTCAATACAGCATGATGTTCATTTAGTAAATGATGGTCCATTTAGAGTCGAATAGACCATAAAGCAGGGTATGCTTTAGGGCGGGGCTACCGTGTGATTGACAGGTCGCTACGAGAGCACTCCTCCTCAGTCCAAAAACGGTCCCTTCCATTCATTGGTTGCAAAAAGCCAAGATGGCGACGGCCATATTCCAAGATGGCGAAAATCGCTTCCAAACATCAGTCCACAAACCAATGGGTGACGTCACGATGACTACGTCCACTTCTTATATAAACGCGGCCTCAGAGTTTATGCATTGGCTTTATGGGCCAACTGAGTAGTTACAGGTTCCAACGGCTTCATATTATCGCCCTCTGTTCTTCTTGTCATGGATTGACCTACACAAGACGTTTCTAGACTGCCCTCTTCCTACAGATGACAGGAAGTAGAGGGCTGTGGTTACATTCCTGGCAAACAAAATGTCTTGTTTGTGTACATACTATTGATTTATTTATTTTTGCCCAACTAATTATTTTACCGTGTGTGTCTTCTTAAAGAGTGTAGTTTGTTACACCGCTAGGCGACCTCTCTTTTGGTACAGAGGGAGAGACAGCGCTGTGGACAAATGGCTCAAAGCACAAAGAGAGAGGATTGGGTTCCCATCACATCTGTCCATAAGCAGCAATCCTACTGCAGGAAACCGCCACATTCGCTCGAGTTGTCACAACAGTGGTGGGGTTTTCACATTGTGAAGGTTGTTTGAATAACGTCTTTGTCATAAAGAATGAATGATTTACCCCCTTTTATTCCTGATGGTCAACCAAATATTTGGATGTACTTGTGGATTGTTCTCTTTTGCTGTGTATCTTTGGAGTTTATGGTCGAGCAGCAATAATCCCTGTCCTGCAAATGTGGCTTTATCTGTGCTAACTATTGTCTCTGGATACACTTTTGGCCCTGGATAATGTGTTGACACAAGAGACCAGACGCCAAAGCTAGATTTTAATCTTTGGGCTGAAGAAATTGTTTTGTATTTTCCTACATCACCGCAGTCACAAAGTCTTCTTGGTGTCTCAAATTAAAATGTGTCTTTGGAATGAAAACCAGCTTCTCTTGAGCTTTTCAAGGAAAGCTCCTTCTGTAACATTGCCGGGTTCATCTGTCTCTTAAAGTATTGTTTTTCTGACTTTTAAACATTAAGTAGGCCTTATGTTGGCAACAATTACAAGTGAAAGGACAACTATGTTGTAGGGATGCAATTAACCAATATTTTCATGGTCATTTATTACCAGTTGTTTTCTCAATTCATTGATTTATTGGCTATAAAATGTCAGAAAATAGTGAAAAAAATTTGGTTTAAAAACCTAAAACAAGTGAAAATTTGGCCTTTTTGTTGAACAATTAGGATATAAATAATTAAGCAATTGACCATAAAAATACCAGGTACGCACCACTGAGTCAAATCGGCTGAGTCAAAATGTCCTCTGCTTGGTTCGCATTCTCATGTTTGGTTGGCAAACTATACAGGCCTACTCAAATGTCATATGTTATCATCTCATATGTAAGAACACTGTAATCTTGACTTTGCCTTTAATGGTAATGTAACAGCTTTTATTTAAACTTGAGCCATGAAGAAGAAAATGTTACAGAAATGTTGCCTTTTAAACGAATCAGGCCCTTTGTTTTTATAGGGCCAGTGTGTAGCATTTTGGGGAATCTATTAGCTAAAATGGAATATACTATTAACAATCCCCTGAATCTAAGAATGGTGTTAGCTTTCGTTAGCTTAGAATGAGCCCTTCATAGCTACATACTAGGGAGCGCGTTCTCTTCCCAGAATGGACAAACCAAAGTCCAGCTCTAGAGAGCTGTTTGTTGTGTTGTTACGTTAACTGAAGTTCAGCGACACAATTGACAAACTGCGGTAACATGAGCCGTCTGACGTTGCTCCTAAAGTGGTGTTGTTATGGTATGGATGGCCTCTGAGCG
>NW_022280137.1:683188-694179 GCF_004355925.1 Anarrhichthys ocellatus
TGTTGATCTGTCCATTGTGTCTGCGAGATACACATCTTCTTTAATTATCACTGACGGATTCCATTTGTGTCTGAATTGGTTTGATCTTTAATCTGCTATCTGATATGAAACCTAATTTTAGCACCATGATCAGTCTAGTTTGACCGTTTAAATAGGCCAGCAAGTGACACAGAACAAGATACATCATCAGTTTGGTCCAAATATTGAGATTTTTTATTCATACATTTCTGAAACTGCATGTGAAAATGCCTAAATGTTTCAATGTAGCAAAGTAGAATAAGCTGCTGGTTCTAGAAGTACACCACAGATTCCCATAGGAGTTCTATTGTTGATATCTTTAATGTTCCTTAATATAGAAACACTGGAGTCTACTGAATACATGAAAAATGCTATAGGTTTATGTTATGGACATTTTAATTATTTCAAGTTAAAAAAAAAAAAAGTTGAAGTTGAAGTTTAAGTTTAATTTTTGAGAAATCGAAAAAAAGTTGGACATTTCCATCAGTTGTGGTGCATTTTTCTAAATACTACAATAGCCACAATTGCTTTGGAAAAGAGGCCAAACAGAGCTTTTCGCCAATTCAGAACTCTTTGTTTTTACAGTTATGAAGAAAACACAGCACCATACCTGCTAAATTCATCCACAATAGACCCAGAATCACAGAGGTATGGCTGAATGTATTATCAGGTTACCACCATGCATAATTTGTTTTATCTTCCAGTCATTGTTAGTAATTACCACAACAGAGTTTTAGGTGTAGTGATTGTATGTTTCTTATACCCTTTTTCCACTAAAATCAATGCGTATATGGAGGTTTTCTAAACAGCTTGCCAAACATAGACACCTTTTCCCATTGCCAGTAGACCATGCTGTATATATATATATATATACACCATATATCAATATCTCTTACTTACCCTCAAACTAGAGTTGGTGATTGTTGGAACAGTGAAAAGACTAATCAAGACGGTTTTACGAGGATCAGCTAAAATTACTGTTGTCTGACTGATGTCGGGTGGCTTTGAGGAGAGCATATTAATTGTATGTTTTGTCCGTTAATAAACTATAATAAGATATTCGATCTTTAGTTTCGTTTAGTATTATTGCTTGAAATGCCCATACCTATTATATATTCACGTCAATGCGCACCTCACAGGAAAAGGGATGAAAAATTAGCGTGACCGTCCGGTTGTGTCACATTTCCATCACTGCTAATAGATACCTGCAGAGTCATTTGACCCCGGAATGAATGCCGATTGTAACCATTGAAGACAAAAGTCAGATGTTAATGGTTCGTGTATTTATGTCCAGGGGTAAAGGGGCTTTACAGAAATGCTTCCTTAGGTTGTTGTGTACACTGACTTACCTTTGACTTTTGTTTTTTCAAGGATATATTTTCTAACACAGTTGCTCGTCTTTTGTCCTGATGATTCATGTGAGTTTCAAGGCTTGGAAGTGCTCCAATTGCCAGTCGCCCACCATTGTCTATGCACAAAATGATCAGGACTTTTATTTCTGGAGCGCTGGATACCTGAGATAACCCATCCTGCTTTGATAGTCTGCAAGGCCCACCAATACAATTCAATCCTTCATTGGGGGGGGGGGGGGGTAAGCATTTAAGTGCCAGATTTGGCCTATTGGCTGCTATTCGTAGCTTCCTAGCCTAGTGTTGTTTTTATGGTTATATCAAAATGATATACTCTGAAGTGGTTTGAATCTCCAAATGGACAACACAATAAAGCCAACCTGTCTGCAAACGCCTGACCAAATCCAGCTAACCAAGGAGTTTGAAAGAATCCCACCAGATCTGTGGTCAAAGTCCTCATCGGGGTCTCACACGGGCAACACTATTTGCAGATTTTCGACCTCTCGGGTGTTCTCCAGATGTGGAATCGGCGATAGGCCCCAAGATCAACCAGCTTGGAGACTACTCTGGAGATGACAATGATAAATTGAATCAATATACAGCAATTTAATGTATGCAGAACATGTCTTCCATGGTTCTGTTGTGGCACCTGGTGAACTGTAATGGGTCAACTTGCCAGACAGGCATCAGTCCAAATACATGTAAATAGATTTTCTATAACGTAAAACCTTACAACACAGCTTATTGTGGTCTGGCAATGCCATGGATGAATTAGCTTGACAGATGCCATTTCCCGAAAAACTGTTCCATATATATTTGATAGTTATCTCCATTATTTACACATCAATATGAATTTCTCTGCCTGAATGAAGGCATTTGTTACTTTACTTCTGATATCTGGACATACATGGCAGCAATTCTCCAAATGTCTCTAAAGCTACCCACCATAAATCTACCACAATTATTTCTGAATTCATAGGCAGGAAATGGGTTAAACAATTGCAGAATTATGCATAATGTTATGTTTAAAATGATACGTTTTAATAAATGGCATTTAGGAGTTTGGGGAACAAGCAAATTGCATACTTGACTAGGCTGAATTTATTCTTCAGTGGTTGTTTTAAGACCGAGTAGTGTTCCAGATCTAATAGCGAAAACTGTGCCTTCAAAATGTAGTCTGGTCTCCAAACACGGATGGGTATTGGAGCTGAGCACGTTTGGAGCACAGACTGAAAAGTGTCTGCATAGCATCAAGTATTGAAAACTATCAAGTATCGAAAGTTGGCTATTTTCTCATTGCACAGCTACTGTCTTCCTCAGTTGCTCTGATGCCAGTGCAGCTTGTTTTAAGTAGAGCTTTTATCCAATCAGATTTCACCCCTGTGTCTCTAGGTAAGAAGAGAGGCCCGAGGCCTTCAGACTCAAAAGTGAATCCCTTTGCAGTTTAAGTGAATGGGGACGACGACCCCTCGTCAGTTTGGGAGAGGCCTGGAAGTCCTCACCAACTACATGAGACCATCACCCCCACTGAGGCCAATCACCAACCGGCTGACGACCTGAATGTTTTCTATCACACCCCCCACCATCAAACAACCACCTACACCCCCTGCCTCATTCTCAGCTCTTCTCACATCTCCCAACCGACCCCCCATCGGCACTGGAGGATCTGCAAAGAGGATGTGAGTCGGCTCTTCCACAGACAGAAGATCAGGAAGGCACCAGGCCCAGACGGTGTGTCACCCTCCTGCCTGAAAGTCTGTGCTGACCAGCTGGCCCCCATCTTCACACAGATCTTCAACCAATCACTGGAACTCTGTGAAGTCCCCTCCTGCTTCAAACGCTCCACGATCTTCCCGGTCCCTAAGAAACCCTCCATCACAGGATTGAATGACTACAGGCCCGTCGCCCTGACGTCTGTGGTCATGAAATCCTTTGAGAAACTGGGGTTGACCCATCTGAAGGGCATCACAGGACCCCTGCTGGACCCCCTGCAGTTTGCCTACCGGGCAAACAGGTCGGTGGATGATGCAGTCAGTATGGGACTGCACTACATGCTGCAACACCTCGACTCCCCAGGGACATATGCAAGGGTTCTGTTTGTGGACTTCAGCTCAGCGTTCAACACCATCATCCCAGCAATACTCCAACCCAAACTCTCCCAGCTCACTGTGCCAGCCTCCACCTGTCAGTGGATCACAAACTTCCTGACTGACAGGACGGAGCAGGTGAGGCTGTGAAAAATCAGGTACTCGGACTATCAGCACTGGTGCCCCCCAGGGGTGTGTGCTCTCCCCACTGCTCTTCTCCCTCTACACCAACGACTGCACCTCAGAGGACCCGTCTGTTAGACTCCTGAAGTTCGCAGACAACACAACGGACATCGGCCTCATCAGAGACGGTGACGAGTCTGCGTACAGGCGGAAGGTTGAACAGCTGATCCTCTGGTGTGGTCAGAACAACCTGGAGCTAAACAGGCTCAAAACTGTGGAGATGACAGTGGACTTCAGGAGGAGCCCCCCAACACTGCCCCCCCCTCACTATACTCAACAATACTGTGTCCGCTGTGGAGACCTTCAAGTGTCTGGGATCCACAATCTCCCAGGACCTAAAGTGGGCTCCCAACTTTAACACCATCCGGAAAAAGGCCCAGCAGAGGTTGTACTTCCTGCGCCAGCTCAGGAAATTCAACCTGCCTCAGGAGCTGCTGATCCTGTTCTACTCAGCCATCATCCAGTCTGTTCTCTGTTCCTCTATCATTGTGTGGTTTGGATCGGCCACCAAACAGGATAGAAACAGACTGCAACGGATTGTCAGGTCTGCAGAGAGGATCATTGGTTCCAGCCTGCCGTCCATCCTGGACTTGTACACCTCCAGAGTCAGGAAACGGGCTGGAAAGATCACTGCAGACCCCTCACACCCTGGACACAAGCTGTTCCAATTCCTCCCCTCTGGTAGGCTAAAAGCACCACACACAGGAACAGCTTCTTTCCACTGGCCATCACTCTGATGAACAATAAATAAGTTATACTGCACTATTACCACCACTTGCACTATCACCTCAATTCATGCCATTGTCTATAGGTTTATGTTCACATGTATATATATATACACTTTTTCCTTCGGATATATATTTATACTTATATTGTATATAGCTGTTAAATGTTTATACCTACATCCGTTCTACTTTTTTGCTGCCCTTTTTTATTCTTTATATGCTGTATATTTTTTCTTGTTTATTGTAAATTTGTGTTTGTACATTGAGAGCGGAGTGGAAACCGGAGACAAATTCCATGTAAGCGTAACATGGCCAATAAAGCTGATTCTGATTCTGATTCTGATATTGTTGATTGTCATAGTGTTCAACCAATCAGATCTTTAGTTTGACATGTTGGGCGTATTCTTTGAAATGTCAGAGCCTGCTAGCTGGCCTACAAGTACGTCAGCATTAGCACACAGCTCAGTTTCCAGGTGCAGCTCTGCAGTGAGGTGCAGCGTATGCTGTGATTGGTCAGTGGGCGAGCACATGACTATTGGAAAATGAAATTTAAGCAGAGGCTTAGTCGGAGTAGTAAGAGTTCAAATTGAAAGATATGGAAGAGATTATGACATTTTTTGCATTTTGCTTGGTGTAGATCTTTTTTTTTTTTACCTAGCTTTGTTTTTTTAACACTCAATGGCTGAAGGAGGAGGAGAAACGGATTTGTGAGTTGGGATTTAACCGTTGGATTAAACTCTTTGTCAACAAAGAAAGGAGGATGGACTTTGTCTTTAAGTGAACAGCATTTAACTGCTTTTGTTTTTACATCTGCAGTAGCTTTAATATGCTTGTTTAAATATTATTATTTGTACAACTTGTTTTTATGAAGATGGATTTTTGTTTGGTTTTATATATGATACGAACTATTGTTACGTCCAATGTTGCGCTGGGGACACATTTAACCGGTGCCAGTGTTGCCAATTTGGCGACTTTCTCACTAAATCTGGCGACTTTCCAAACCCTCATGGCGACTTTTTTTGTCAAAAGCTACTAGTGACAAATCTAGCGACTTGTTCTGGTGTTGTTGGAGGCTTTTCTGGTGTTTTGACTCTGACGTGAAAGTACGTACCTTTCTACAGTTACTGCCATGAACGAGCAGCGGGTGCTGCCATGAGCCGCCCCAAAGCACTCACAGGCGGCTACTCGCGCAACAGTCCCAGCTGCAGTCAGAGCAGAGAGGAGACGGTGTATTCATATATCTGCACCCTGCAGTTAGTGCATTTATAGGTGTTGAGCTTCATTTTTACACGAAACAAATAATAACCGTAGCTGTGTTTCAGCTGCAGGACAGCAGTGAAGGCCCAGGTATAAAATGCACGGCCCGCCACTGCATGGTCGTGAACATTAGCAGTGTCAGTCTGTCTGTCCTTTCATCGCTTTGACCTTTGACCAGTGCCACCGGCAGGGAAAAAATGTAATCTTGACTAACATGTTGGCACATGACAAGGTATCTCTAAAAACGGATAATTAATTTGCTGTTAAGGGCTGTCACAGTGGGAGTTTTTAATTCATGTCTTAACCCCGCGATTTGGAAATAAAACTGTCAGATAAATCCTACAATTTAAAATACAAATACCAAATACAGTAACTTAAGTGTTGATTTTTTTTTTTCTTCAATGAAAAGGTAATTGATAAAGGGATTTAACAAATGTCCAACCTCAGATGGCAAATGATGTTAAATGGACAGGAAAAGCCTTGTTGACAGCAGGAAGTGAAATGCACTATCCTGAGTGGCAGGAGAATACCTAACACAAAGAAATAACAAGGGATTTTTGTGCATGCTGAGATATTTAGCATACGAACCAACTATATACTGGTCTGAGTCCACCTTTAAATTGCTCGCTGCATATCTTGGATCCAAACTCAAATTGACGTAGCATCAGACTAAAAATGTTACCTGCCAAATAATAATCTGAGGGATGTTTGCAGCTATACAGGGAATGTAACAAAAGTTCCAGTTAGAGGAGACAAAATACAATTTCTATTGTTGATCTAGACATGTAGTATTCTTATATGTTGTACTGTATCTCTTTTTTTCTAGTTTACCTCCTTATACATTATTAATGGCGCTTTCAGAGCATTGATAGAACCGTTTGACCTGTGTACTTACCAACAGACACAATGTATAGTGTACTTGTATGTGTATGGTGGGTTACTCTACCAATATTATGGCTTCAGATTTGCCATTGAGACCAAATGGGTAGTTTAATTTCCCAAAAGAAAATGTTTAGTTTAGACAAACAAAATATTGGAAAAAAATATTGACAATAATTATTATAATAATGATAATAATAAAATAATAATGAATAATACATAGTAAATACGTAAATAAATAACCCCCCTTGATGGCGACACCAAAATAATTCAAGACATTTGTCAAAAATGGAGCCACCATTTTCCAAAAAAACACCAGCATTAAAAGAGTTCATATATTGATGATGGAGCAAATTTCATTACGAAACTTTTTCTCGGAGTGAGATAGGAGCGATGCAAAAAAGTTGAGGTGGATCTGCTGATGATTGGGTTTTTGGAGGTATCAGTTGAATATTTCCAAATGTGATCCCAGTACAGTGGCACATTCTCCGTCAGGTGTCCCAGGTCTTTGGTCCAGACCCAGAAGATACAGAAAACTTTGAGAGCAGTTTTGATACTCATCTCTTTGTTTGACTTTGTATATTCCAGATAGAATGCAGTGGTTCAGTCTATGGTGCACCGTATGTATTAAGAGATGATCTTAGTTGCTTTGGATAAAAGCGTCTGCTAAATGACTGTAATGTAGTAGTAGATATAGAACAAATAACGACCCAGGTAAGTTATAGGTAATTCCCACATACATTTTTGCTTGACCATGTTGTTGATGACAATGGGAGTGTTGCTATTTTGGTTTTATTGAAAGTAATTGTAGAAATAGATGGAAGCCCTGAAAATTCACGTTTGACATGAAGCCACCCGGTGTGTTGTTAGGAAGAGGTGCATTCTGGGAGGAGAGAGGTGCTCTCTGATGCAGTTTTTTGAAGGCTGTACATTTGGAGGCGCCAGCCTAAACTATATTTAGAAAATATTAATTGGATGAAAGACATTTTTAACGGTGGCAGAATCAGATATTTGTCTTTTGTCATTTCATTTGTATGACTGAGTCATGAACATGCTGCTGTGTGTGTAATATTTGTTTGAAAACATGTTGTTTCATCTGATCTCCTGAATAATTCCATGAAATTAGAAGTAAAGTGGAAAATATAAATACAGTGTCAACATGATTGGTCTGTGCTTTGAAGGAAATCATGTGGTCATTCTTCCCTCTTCAGTCCCAGAGGTATCATAACGAATCGCATGATTTACTTCCAGTATTATGCAAAAAGGAAATGTTTTATTTACTATTTTTAATGTAATGATGCCAGTGTATTGTAACACTATCATATTGTGAGTTACCTTTTGATTTTAATCCTTAAAATGTAGCCCAGAAATCAATTTCTTACAACATGAACTGTGTCTAAATCAGAGGTGGAGGAAGAAGCTAATCAGCACTGCTTTTCCCAGTGATTCGCATTTCATTAGCAAACCCCTGGAACACAATGTAATGTGTTCCACATGCGTCTGTCTGGCACAAGCCTCATCCGTTACCCTTTTTAAATACAATTTATGTTTTAGACACATATCCTCTTGATAAATTACATATTCTTTTTTAAGTCCCTCCCAATTATATTAAGACCATGTCTTGCATGACAAAAAAAAATTACAGCCATTTTAATATCAACAGTAAAGCTGAGTTTTCTCACCCTATCAATCCGGTCTGACCTGGGTGTCAAGTGTGTAATATGTACTTTCTGGATAGCGTGTTGCCACTAGACATATAAGAAAACTGCCAAAATCAATACAATATAAAATAATTTGGTTTGAAATAAGTTGTTGGATGGTGTTGTTAAAGGCAATGTGTCGTGATGGCCTGGCACTTTCTGTTTTCAAAAAGGAAGATTTATATAGATTTTTGAAATAAACAAAGTTTCAATAAGGTCTGTTTTCAAAAAAACGGTGACTAATAATGAATAATTAATGGTCTATTTCAGCGCAATGTTGACCTAGTTAGCGAATGTGGGTGCATGCCAAATCTCTAGAACTTTGCAATGTGATACTTTTATACTTACCAACACAATGGACTCACGTTTGTTAACATCATCTTGATCATTTCTTTTCAGACATACATGTTTTGACACATATTGGGACAAATTGCGAACAAGTTTATCAAAGCACATGACACAGTTTGTCATTGTCACTAACGCATAATTGTTTTACTATCTAATAGGCCTACTGTTGGATTTTCAGGTCATATTATAACACTATCGATTGAAAATGACATTTTAATGAATATTAATGTTAATTGAGACGTCTTGAATCTTGATATACACAATTAACACAATTTGTGGATCAGGATTTGTGTTGACCTGTTGATAAAATAAGATGGTGTGCATATGCGTGTGTAAACAGTATGCTACTAGAACACGTTTCTCCCCATACCTTAATGCTATTCTGTTAAAAAAATACAAACTTGACCTGAATGTCGGCACCACTTAATTTTCATGATTTCTTCTCTTAGTTAACGAGCTAATCACTCTTCTTAGTAACGGTCTACGTTTTTTCTTCTTCATCTGCTTGGTGGTAGCGTCCATTCCTCTATAGGGGTGGCCGACACCAAAGTATTTATTAAAAGTGGCCCACAACTCGATGTTTACCACCCACAGTGCGGTCATGTAAACCTATGGTTTTGAAAATCACGCCTCCGTTCGGTTTGTGCTCAGTGGAAAGACACAATAGCCCATATTAACGGGTTATTATGTCGCCTGCCGCGCGCAGCGCACCCCTACCGCTCCGCCGCGGTGGGAGCGGCTGGAATAACCTTGGTGTGAGCCCAGTTGAGCGGCAGGAGAGAAGAGCGAGAGGCTGAACGGCGCGGCGGCGGCAGATCAGCGATCGCTGGGGTGAACATGGCGGAGACCGTACGCTCGCTCTTCGACTACAGGGAGACACACGGCCTGGACAGCGACGGAGAAGGCATCAAACCGGCACCGCCGCTGCGAGGGTGAGGGAGTCAGTTAACCTGCGACATATACAATTGTAAAAAAACTGCTTCATGACAGTGTTTTCCTCCCCAATGACAGCGAGACTCGGGTGGGTGTGCGCGCCCGTGTGTGTGTGTGTGTGTGTGTGTGTGTGTGTGTGTTAAAGGGTGTTTTGATGGAACTAAAGTTGTAAACATACGTTTTGTGTGAAGTTGAAGTCCAGTTGAAAGTAAATTATGTGAGAACGTCGCTCGTTTGTCTCATGCTAGGTCGGTTTTTTGAACGTTAATGCCACCTTCTAAAGCTGCTCCGAAGAGGTGTGTGTGTGTGTGTGTGTGTGTGTGTGTGTGTGCGCGCGCGTGCGCGAGTTCGCGTTCGTTTACGTGTGCGCGCCCATGTGTGTGTCTGACACTGAAATCACCTATTGGACGCTTTTTTTTTTGAGTGACAGTGCGTGTTTGTTAAAGTCCCTTTACCCTATCTCAACAACAAAAACACGTGATGTGGACCTAGCTTGAATGTGTGACTTTTTTCAGCTAAACCCTGAAAGTTTGATATGTTGTGTCTTAAACTCTAAATAACAAAAACAAAAGTTTCCACGAACATTACACAAGTTATAAAACTGTTGGAATTAACATACTGTCGGAGCCTCTGTGTGTGTGTGTGTGTGTGTGTGTCTGTTAGTGCGCGCTCTGGCTTGTGTGTAGTGTGCGCGCGCATACGTGGTGGTTGTGTGAGAGTGGGAGAGAAAGGCACACACAGGGAGGGGGAGAGAGCGTGAGAGAGAGAAAGGAGCAGCTCTGCGTGTGTGTGGTGCGTGTTTGTGTGTGTGTGAGTGAGAGAGTGAGACAGAGAGGGAGGGGGAGTGGTGTGTGTGTGTGTTTGTGCTTCAGCATGTGTGTGTGTGTGTGTGTGTGTGTGTGTGTACTAGAGCAGAGGAAGGAGGAGGGAGTGTGTGTGTGTGTGTGAGTGAGAGGGATGGGAGGGGGAGAGAGTGTGTGCGTGACAGAGACAGACACTGTGTGTGTGTGTGTGTGTGTGTGTGTGTGTGTGTGTGTGTGAGTGAGAGATGGGGAGAGGGAGGGGGAGCACAGTGTGTAAGAAGTGTGTGACAAAGAGAACAGGAGTGTGTGTGTGTGTGTGCGTGTGTGTAGTATTGAGTGAGTGAGTGTGTGTGTGTGTGATTCTGTGAGTTTGTGTGGTTGAGAGAATGAGTAAGTGTGTGTGTGTGTGTGTGTTGGGAAGGCAGGGTGTGTTTGAGAGAAGGGAAAATGTGTTTTTTAAATGTGTTTTTTTTTAGAGTGTGTGTGTGTGTGTGTTTGCACTCATGCTTGCCTGTTATTGTGTGTGTGCTTGTGCGCAAGAGAAACTAATAGTGTGCATGTGGAAAAAGAGAGGTGTGTTTACTGTAAGAGAGAGAGGGACTGTGAAGGACATGTATGTATGGGTGTGTGTGTGTACGTGCATGAGAAGGAGCATATAAAAAGTGTGTGTGTGTGTGTGTGTGTGTGTGTGTGTGTGTGTGTGTGTGTG
>NW_022280137.1:724179-740187 GCF_004355925.1 Anarrhichthys ocellatus
CCCCTTAATAATAAAAACCTTCATTTAAAAACTGCATTTTGTGTTTACTTGTGTTATCTTTGTCTAATATTTAAATGTGTTTGATGATCTGAAACATTTAAGTGTGACAAACATGCAAAAAAATAAGAAATCAGGAAGGGGGCAAACACTTTTTCACACAACTGTAAGCGTTGTTTATTCTGGAGCCTGCGAGCATGATCGAGGCGTTATTCTCTCTGCGCTGCATTATTCTCCAAAACACCAGCGGGCAGAGAAAAGTCAAGTATTGAATGTATTCTAAAGAAACTACGGTTGAATATCAAGTAAACCATTTGATTTGGCTGCAAACTATTTACTCGGATGAAGATTTTCCCCTACCTTCATGTCGAATGAGAGGAGCTGTTAAAACACACTCATCCCTCCTTTTCCCGTCTGTAGGGAAGCGCGGCGTGCTGAAGCGGCCCTGGTCAGAGGCGGAGCGCGCGGCGGTGGAGGAGCACCTGAGCCAGAACATCACCGAGCTCCGCGTCCCCGCCAAGGCCGACTGCGAGAGCTGCCTGCAGCAGTGCCCCCTGCTGGTCAGCAACCACCGCGACTGGCGAGCCATCAAGTTCTACTGCCACAATCGCATTCAGCTGTTGAAGAAAAACCAGCGGCGGGAAAGTGAGCCCCTGCCGCTCATTGTCTGCTGAAGAGGGTGGGGGGGGGGGGGTTCGGGGCAGAGGGGGGGGGGAAGGTGCGGGAGGGGGAGGTCTGGTGCAGGTGATCAGAGCAGATTCTCAAATGGTACCCAGCTGCCCAGGTAATGCACTAGTTTTGAGAAGACGGTCCTAAATTTCACTCTTCTGGTGGTTTGTTTTCAAACAACAGAAATCTGAATGAACTTTTTTTTTTTGCTGCTCTACTTTAAAGGTCTTAAAAGAATGACACTATGGAGTCTTGATGGTGCTCCTGGTTCAAGGGTCACAGTGCAATTCTTGTCAAAAAGCAGCGCACTAGGACGAGTGCCGTTTGAGACATGCTGGGGGGGGGGGGGGGGTTCAGAGACCATGGCACTGGCCACAGCCTTTGTTGTGTTGTATATGGACTTTTTTTTTTTTTTTTTTTTTTTTTTTCTCCATCCAAAACGGATACACTAAACTGTACACAGGGGGGTGGAGCCCTACAGTGTTGTTGAACGTGTTGAAGTAGCGTTAGTGTTTTCTGCACTTGGAGACTTAAATAGGACAAATGGCCCGTGCTCGGGCCACACCTTTCTTACTAGTGGCTATATAACTAGAGTAGGCCGAACTACTTCTGACCTAGAAGAATAACCAGATCTATCAAGCGAGCTAGTTCTTCTTTTTCATACTGCTGACTGTGCAATTCTGACAATGGTTTTGCTATATTCGGACCATCATATCTACATGTATGGTACTAGGCGAGGACTTTAGTTTAAAGTGGAACACACGATTACGATGGAGATTATTATTATTTTTTTCGACAAACTCCAGAGTGTGGGTTTCATGAGAGAGACAATGAAAGTCGCAGAATGTAGTGAAGTTCCCTTTGGATACCTAAGATGTTTAGTTAATACACAGAAACATGAGAACTGTTCCGGAAACCTACTGTCCCCCCCCCCCCGTAAGAACAGCATGTTCTTGTTTCCTTCTGTTGTTTTTCTGCCTGTTGCACATTTGTTATTCAAAGCAGAAAGAAAAAAAGCAGCTAATGAGCAAGATATCACTTTGTATGTGGAGAGATTACCCATGGTTTTGTTTCTTAGAAAGTGGGCATTTATCAGAGAAGTGATTGTTGCGTTGCCACGTTTGTTGCTTTGTCTGTGTTGTCCTTCCTGATGGCTAGAGCTCCTCTAGTCCTGTCCCAGCTACACTACACGCAGCTCCAACACATTTTCCGTTCCTCTTCGGCGTCGCCGAAAACCATCGGACGGAAAACCTCCATGAAACCTCAAGACAGATACTTGAAGTTATTTAAACCTTTTTGCAGAACCGTTATGTTTTTTTCTTGCTCTAGCCTTGCCAGTTACATTGTACATAACAAATATATTATCCTTATGGCTAACTGGTTGTTTGTGCTAGACTACATGTAGCCTTTTTTTCATTTCTGAGCTATTGCTATCTGTAAATAAGCCGGTTTGTAAATACTCATCAGAGAAACAAAGAAAAAACACAATGTATGACATGCCTTGGTTATTGTTTTTTTTTTTTTTTTTACAAGTCTTATAAAAATGTAAAGCTCCACGATTGTGTTGTGGTTTTTCATTCAATTCCCTATTTCACCAAAAGTAAAGATGATTTTTTTTGTAATTAATCCTTAATTGTTTAGGATTGATGTTATTGGGGAGTTTGTCTCCCACGTGCAGTTCACTGTCAACGACACTAGATGGAGGTGTTGGTTCATAACCCATGAACAGTTCTGAGAATACGGTGACAGATCAGTTAAAGATTTCTTCTTCCTGCCCTGGATGTAAACCTTCGACATGGTGCAGCGGCTACAAGACACGAGTGCTGGTGGTGTGACTCACTTATAGATACCTGAGGAAGCAGGTCATTCCATCAGATCCTGGCCTCCATCCTGGTTAACCAGTTGGCTACTGATCACACTGTGTGTAACCAGTAACCTTGTCTTCAGATCCAGTCTCTAACATCTCTAATGAAAGCAAGACACCAGCATAAAGACACCGTTATACCAAATGATGAAACTATACAATAAACAAACAAGTTACAACGATTAGACAACGCAGGCTGCGTTTGGAGGGATGTGAAGGCATATTAGATCAAGCACATCCTCTCAGTCAGACAAACTGAGACCTCTGAGGAACAATACGTTTATTTGGCCTTAATTTAATATTGTTTCACTTCCTTAGAGGGTCATTTGTTGCTCATTAGAAGAATACTGTCTCTGTAAACTAATGTCAAACCACATGGGTCACATGGGGTCGCCGTTTCACGTGTTTGTGGTAGCCTGGATGTTCTCTGGAGTCACGTGGAGTTTGTCGTTTAGTAGCCTCATGCATGCTTCCTCCACGCTCTACTCTCATAGCAGTTAAGACGTCAGACCGTTTAATGTCACGTCACTATCTGACCACAGATACATCATAGGCTATGGAACTTGCGCCTGTATTTCTCTCAGTTAGACCCTAATTAGGCTTTCTTAGAGGTTAATTAGCCACACATTACAACAGAACTCTACCGCAAGTTAATGTGAAAATTGGTTTTATTTCCAACAGTTGGATCTTGATTAGACTTTCGTAGAGGCCTGTTAACCCCTGAGCCTCCCTCTGGCTCAGGCCTCTGCTCCAGAATGGCGACCCAAAATGAATAGAGAATATCTGCAACAACAAGCTCTATTTGAAAAATCTTGGTATCATAAGAAAGGTAACATTTTTGAGATTTCTGCAGATATGTAAGCATATGTTATATGTTAAATGAAAATGGAACACAGATTAAATTAAAGATTTTACCTCTAAAAGTGTACAAAACTGTACAATTTTAGAGGTAATAAATCTCTAGAATGATTCAGTTGCAGCCTAAAACCTGCAGCAAACCATATCACAACATTTGAACATCACCTGTGCACAGACTACTGCTAATAAAATGAGTAGAGGCTTCTTTAGGTGGAATCTTCAAATTGGCCATTTGGGTACATTTGGATACCAGCTGTGCCATCTGAAATGTTCTCAGGCAACTGTGAAACTCATTTCATTTACATGTCACTATGGGGCGACAGTGGCTCAGTGGTGGAGTGGGTCGTCCTTCAATCAGAGGATCAGGGGTTTGATCCACGGCTCCTCTCGTCCATTTCGATGTGTCCTTGGGCAAGACACTTAACCCCAAATTGCGGGGTATGAATGGTTAGACAGTTCTGATGGGCAGGTGGCACCTTGCATGTTAGCCCCTTCCATCAGTGTAATAATGGGTGGGAATGGAGTGGTCGTAAGACTAGAAAAGCTAAAGTTAATTTATCATTTACTATAGGTATTAATTCCATCTAAATACAATTATTTTCAGCTTTGTTTTGTAAGAAATCTATCAATCAGACCCGTATACACATTCCCATTCAAATAAAACCATAACCCATTGGTCTATGTGGAGGACTCTGGACTGTATTCCAGCTCAATGGCTGTAGAATTAGTGTAGTAACACGCTTCATCCAGCAGATGGAGCCATCTTTTCACATGCAAGGCTGAGGACAGACTCTCTGAATAGAACCGTGTGGAATCAACCCAAAGGTGATTCAGAGGTATTGGCGCAGCCATTAGCAGCGTTCATATGCCCTCCAACACAATTGACTGCTGCAGTTAAGCTAGCCGTCGGTGAGTTTGCTTTTGAAATATCTGGAGCTGGATCCGCCTCGTCTTCCTCCTAGTTTCATCTCTATCATGTTCACAAAGCACAACTTTGACTGTGACGGGAAGCCTCCTCTCCTTCCGGCTGTCGGCGTCCTTGCTCAATTCTGATTGTACAAGTTGAATGATGAAACAAGCTGACGCCTTGGTGCTCTGCATTGCATGTCTTCGTTCAATGTGACAATGACACAGGCAAAAAGGTCAACAGCGTTAGGACGGCATCAGCTATTGGGGAAGAATCTCACACGCGTCAACATACATTTGCATTAGCACAATCAGCACAATTGCTTAAGAATTATACTTCATGCACGGAACCGAAAGGATGTATCTCATGGTGGCACTAATAATCTTTAAAAATGATACATGAGACTGTTGTGATGATGAAATAAGATAGACGTATGTTTGGAATGATTTATTGAATTGATTTACTCTTTTTTACAATATACCTATTTATTTCGTCTTTGTATATTCTTACATTCATTTTCTAATGTCGTATTGGCCATTTTGGAGCTCTATACCTTTCACACAAAGTGTTTCCAGTAGAAAGCATGTATTTCTAATGCACAGTGTAGACGTCTTGGTGTCACCACAGCAGGGTTTAGTTTATAGATTGTGCTGTATCACACAGAGACACACATGCAGTGCCTACTTAATGCCTGGGTTTAAAGGGGATTCAAGCGAACATCCCCAAGGTTCAGTAGTTTTGGTGAATACAGTTACTCCCAGGGACCACAGTGGTCTCCGGAGCTCTGCAAACATGGCTCTGAAATAGTATACGTTCAATTTAATATTTGCTGTGTCATTTGCAAGTTCAATGTAGTTTCAATATCAGTATGGTGACAAACTACAGGATACAAACCACTTCCTTTTCAGAGTACTCTATTATTCTCGCTCTCACAGATAGACAGACCAGTAGACAACATTGAAGAAGAGGAAGGAGAAGGGGAAGAGGGCCCTTGCATAGAGGTCAACGCGTTTGGCGGCAGCAGGTATGACGGCTTTGGGTGGCGCTGGTTTCTTGTTGGCTTTGTTCTGGGCCTTGAGGGCCCCCAACACCTCGACCGCTTTACCATAACAGTCAAAGTTTGAAAGTTCAAAGTCTCGTGGTAAGGATCCCACGATGCTGAAGTCATTGGCGCGAAGGTCCGACTTAGAGGTGCAAACTTTCTTACAGCGAGTTTCGACCACCTGATCAAAGACAGAAAGTATTTGATAGTTTCACTTTAAAGAAAGAGTTATCAAATTGTTTGACTCTCGCCAATTAAATTGAAAAGAACAGCTGGTCCATATGGCCGAGTTGTGTTTACCTGCAGAGTGTTGACATGAATGGGTGTCCCACCAGTCCCATTCACTGTGTTGTTCTTTTTATTTGCTGCCATCTTTCCTTCTTTTTCTTGCAAGTCTTTCTCTTTCTGTGCCATTATGGCTTTCTCCTCCTCAATCCGTCTGGGACTGTTCAGCATCACCTAGAGAAAAGAGAAAGAGAGGGAAACACAGGGAGTAAGAAAGAGAGAGAGAGGGGGGGGGGGGGGGGGGGGGCAGAGTGACAGTGGATGGATTTTGTGAATTTCGTGGGCACAGCTTGCCTACAGAGATACTTATGACATTTGATATTTCCAGTCACTTGATGTCCAAAAGCTTTTCCTCCACTCTGAGTGTGTGTCCTGTAAGGTGATGTGATGTAAGGTTATTTGTTTTAATCAAATTTTCTGCAAAAACATTTCCAAAATCAACTTTGCTAATGGTATCAAAAAGAATGGAGGAGGGGGCGAAAAACCTTGCCATCACGTGGCATGGGTTAGTACTGCACTGTCCTGTTCACCTCGGCTGTGAACAGGGCGGCGCTGAGGGGCCTCTGCCTCTCCTATGCTACATCTTGTTTCGTCTTTGAATCGGAAGATCAGTGGGTTGATCCCACAAGATTCCTCCACTCCATGTCGATATGTCCTTAAGTGTAAAAGCACTTTGAGTGGTCGGAAGACTAGAAAGGCACTGTCCAAATACAAGTCTATTTACCATTTACCATTGTGTCCAATGTACCAGACAAGGACAAGGATGGCTGGAGGCAACAGTGGAGCGTTGGCGGCTTGGGCGGGGACCTTGACGGCGTTGATCTAGAGCTCCACCACTGCTGCTCTTGAATCTTGGGCAGCGCTCAGTAGGGGAATGCGCTCATGATCGGAGGAGAGTATTACCCATAGAGTCCAATGGAGGGCAAAACTGTTTGCTCTCCTGATTGCCGTACAAGGGGGGCAACGCACCTGTATTAACGGGGTGGTCTAGCAGTAATCTAACTGCACCATAGATTACATTTATATAACCACAATAACACATTTTTCCCAATTCTTTGAGGCAATATTGACAGACATTCAAAGCTTCATTTCAAAACTGCAATAGAAGCTTTGAATTTTCTAAAAAATGACATTATGTACAGCCCTAATTTCAACTGATTAGATCATTACACTGCATGAAAAAGACACTATGTTATTGATGATCAACACGTCAAATTTACTGAATAATACAGTAAACTGCAACCAGAGGAAATGCCCAGACTCCCTTAAAGAATCATGCCATTTTGTGAGTTGTTGAGTTAAGAGAATCTTAATAAACGTTGTGTAATGCTGTCTACGATAAATTCATAATCATAAACATAGGACATAGAATACAATAAGTTACATCTGTCTTTGGGCAAAACCTGTTGTCACCACTCAAACCTTAAAACTCTCATCCACAAAGTATTTGTTGTCTAGACCTCCTAATGCTGAGTCACAGAGGACTTTTCCCTGTTGTGTACCGCTACTGTTGCTCGATTCTTCTCACATAATCCCAGACCCTTTAACCCAGTGATGGGTATGGAGATGTACTGTACATGTTCAGTTGTGTGTTTGTGTGTAAGAACTGACCTGCACCACAGCGTATTCCACCAGTGATGAAAACCCGAAAAGTAGACAGGTAATGAGCCAGATATCGATGGCTTTTACATAGGAAACCTTTGGTAGCTCTGACGCCAAGAGCATACTCTCACTGGACAGAGAGAGTACTGAGAGAATACCTGTAAACACACAGATGTTAACACAGTAATGCCGTCACCTGGGAAGATTATTTCCAGATAAGTGACATTTGTGTCAAAGTAACTCTACCTAGATGGGAGACCAAAGGTGGTGGGTTTGTAGCAATGATGAGTGTGATGATGTCAACGTAATTTACCATCAACTAGATCGTGGGATAGCATGATAAAGGAAGGGTGGTTTGATGAATCGATGGATTGATGGCCCAATATGAATTCCTGATGAGGGCAGAATTCGGGAAAATCAATAATAAATTCGATATTTGCAATATTTTCTATTGTTATAAATTGAACACTATAATCTGCTGTGAAGACCATGTATCAAATATTTATGTCTGGAGCCCCCTGGTAGCATTTCAGCACACCACAAGTCTGAACTGAATGCTGTAAGATTAACCAAAAGATTGCAGTACCAGACGCTGCACAGAGAATAAATCAATTTCTTGATACGCCCTTTGAGATAACCGCAATAAATCTCTAATAAGTCTCAATCTTCATGTCTTATGCACAATAACAGTTTAATAAGCGAGGAAACAATGTGAAAGAGAACATTTTAGGAGGGGACTCTACTCATATATTATTCAGTAAAAACAATTTTTCCCCTCGTTGTGCGACAGGGACAGAAGAGATAAAAACAAACAAACAGGGGTCTCATTTACAACCCTTGTGTACAAACAAAATGGGGCCTGAAAGAGGCGTACGCTACTTCCCAGCCAATGACTGCTCTCGCACAAACAATACACTCCATATCCTCAATTTCAGTCCTGATCATGATCAATTGTGTCACTTAGAGAACATTTAGAAAGTTACCACTATTTGTCTCGATCGTTTTGGAGGCAATCAGTCTGGCCGCCGTACACCGATGAGCCTTAATATTACATAATGTTCGTAATGCTGCAGGATGGATGCACTGGCACTGTGAGGCCTACATGAATGGACGAATTAGGAGGGAACAAGTGTTCAGGGTCCACCTCACCCACAAGCACCTTGATTGCTGTGTCCGAAAAATTACTTTTCTTCCTCAATTCTATGCATCAACATTCCCTCTATTTCTTTTTTCTTCTTCAAATTTTCACTGAGCCAACAGATGAATAGATGAATCCAGGAAAACGTAGCATGTGAACAATTTGGAATTAATCTTTAACATTCTGTCATTAAACGCTTATCCACCATTGTACTTTATAAAACGGGCAGCAGTTCATTTGTTCTGGAATAACACAATGATGAAACTGAAGCGAAAACGTATTAGAAAATTCACTGAGAGAAGTGTGGGCAGCGTTACTTGCACCCGTGATTGACAACATAATAAGTCAAATCCATCCTGTGATGCGGCATGTAACTCACTGCTGTTATTCTATGTCTGAAGAGGGCTTATGTTGCCTCCAGAAATAGAGTGGCACACTAGCTGTATTACAGAAGGGAAATTGGACGTGGCACATCCCCACAAAAACGTTAAGTCCCCCAGCCCTGACAGAAGAAGAGATTAAGTTCTGCCTTTGGCAGTAAAAGGAGCTTGGACGATCTCTGCACCACCTCAGCCTGGATTCCTCTTGTCTTTCCCTATCATTACCTTTGTCTCCTTTGTCCACAAAGACAGGATGACAATCCATTTGACAGGCAACACAGACACATAATTCTTTTTTATGAGGGCCCAAGCTGTCAGAATTACCACGGAGCCCACACGGTCACTAACTGCACTCCCTGAATAATTATTATCTACGAAGAAGCAAGACAGACAAAAGTGGCTCAATATGCATTTGTAGAACAAATCCAAGATGTCGTACAAGTTCAGCAGCAAAAAAGAGGTTACAGTGTAAAGTGAACCACCACATCACCTGGCCATCAAGACTGAAGACAAGGAATAAAGGAACAACACTGTTCCTGTAATGCCAGGTCTGTAATCACTGTTACGATCTTTAAAAAGCCAAAGCAGCATGTTTATACATTTGGTACACCTTTGGTACACCCTAACCCTAACGCTAGTTAATGATGTGCTAACATGCTCTGCTTTAGAAAGGTCCTCCTTCCAACCTCTCTGGTAACGAGTATCACTATTAAACAACGCTTACGCATTACTAGCTCGAAATCCACAAAACTAGCTTGAAAATTACACATTTTTTAAACAATTGCACGAGAGTCTATGGAGCAGAGACGGATGAATTGTAGGACCCTGGTCAGAACTGATCAATGATTAGGTTTGGTTAGCATCAGAGTATTTTGCATGGTAAGCTTGGATTAAAAACCTGTTTGACTAAATGAGAGTTTTAGGAAAGTCCCTCTATGTGAGATCTATCTAGTAGAGACACAGCAACCTCCCTCAATTCTTGGATTAAGAAACGGTTGTGTTTCGTGACAAACAATAAATATCAGTCCCTGTTTGCAAATATCGGTGAGCAAGGATAGTGATACTGATATTCTAGAAAACAGAATTCTGCACTGTTTGTTTCACCTACCTGTGACTCTGCATAACTTCTGTAAATATTTGAATATTGCATACTTAATAAATTGATGCAAATACAGTATGTGAAGAGTATATTTGTGGTACTCACCCAATGGCACCCTCGCAGCTGAAGCATCAGGGTTGATCCAGAATGATAACCAGGACAAAACGACAAGTAACAGAGTTGGCGCATAAACTCCCATCAAGTAGAAACCAACCTGCCGACGCAATGTAAAGATCACTTCAACGCAGGTGTAGTATCCTAGAAACAGACAAAGAATAAGTAATGCATACAACAATCTCTCTGGTGGATTAGCCAAAAGCTAAACTATAGACGATGGAGCGTGTAGAAGACTAACCTCATATGTACCCTTAACTCCGCTTTACTACCCACTGAGCCAATCAAGATAGAGACTATAAAACACATTTTGATTGTGTCACTTGAATTAATCAAATCACTTATATATATATATTTTAAATGCAGCACTATGAATACATTCATAAAGGGGCAATAGTTTTGCATGCAATGTTTTTAAATGCTGCATTTAATGCTTCAGTGTTACCATATTACCTTCCAGTAATATACCAAAATTATGAAATGTTAAAATAAAAAAAAAAATGTAATATTATAAATAAATGATAAAATATGAATGTAAAATATAATGTAACAGTTAAGGCAGTAAAGGGTTAACTGTTTGCTTTGTAGTGGCTAAATGCAGTCTTATGTTAATGATAATGATATGATTAATACATACTAACCTGTTCCTTGATAGTATTTTGTGCAGTTTCCATATATTATGTCCTCTTGTTTAATGTCGAACTGAGGGAGAGCAATTTCATCCATCTGAACTGGGTCAGACTGCCACATGAACACCAGATCACTGGTGGTGTAGCCAACTAAAACATACAAATGAAAATGAACAATCTTTATGTTCAGCATCAACACCTTTAGTCACAAGACATTCGTTTTAAAACACACATTATTGCTACAGTATATGCTGATTTTTTAAATGTATTTTTAAACTCTCTTTGTTTTTCCCTTTGGCACGGTGGTGTGATAGTTAGCACTCATGCCTCACAGCGAGAGGGGCCCGGGTTTAAAAGGCAGTCTGACCGGCCATTTTGTTTGGAGTTTGCATGTTCTCCCCCGTGTCAGCTTGTCTGTGTTCTCAAGCTTCCACAGTCCAGAGACATGCAGGTTGGGTTAATTGATGCCCGTGGATGTGAATGTGAGCGTGAATGGTTGTCTGTCTCTATGTAACAGCACTCTTGAAAGCCTGGCGTCCTGTCCAGGATGTACCCTGTCTTCGCCCTAATGGCAGCTGGGATCAGCTTCAGCCCCCCACGAACCTGAATAGGATAAGAGGTTACAGATAATGGATGGATGTTTTACCCTTTTCTCAGTTTTTTCAACTTTGTTTTCCTGTTGCTGCATATTGGTGACAGACCTTACAACAGATTCTCTGTCTTCACCCACTCCACCTTTCACCCCTTCACTTCTGACCATAAACTATTGTGTGGGCATCGGAAATGGGCATGCTTATTCAACTGAGCAACCTACCGATATTTGATATTTAATAACCGTTATTGACTGTATTTGGGAAAAACCATTTGCAGCTTGTACAAGGGACAAGTTGTGTTTCTTAATAAAACTCTTGAATGCCAAAAGTAAACAGGAAAGCACACCTAACTGAGACCTCATAACTTCCCTACTGAAAGCACCATGCTGTCAGAGGCCACTGCATGTGTTCAACACATTAATGTGGCAGCTAGTAAAGGTGGAGCTGAATTGAATTACTTTATATACTGCTGGGTAGTTTACTTTACAATAATAGAATGCCATTTATCCACAGACAATAGCTTCTGAGTGGTTGCCCTAGATTAAATAGACACCGGGGATCCCCGCTAGTTAGTTGACCTTTCTTGAGTTGACCAAGTACAGTTGAGTTACAACAACTTGTTTTTTAATGGCAAAATCGACCCCAAGACACTTTTTGTATTTAATGTCATTGTTCTGGAGAAGTGACTGTTATGCTAGCTTTGATCTTTCAGCATTCATGCAAGGTATAAAGTGCCCTGCAGCAGCAAAGTGGCAGAAAGAAATGGGTTACTACTGTAACACCTGTATACTGTCATGTTTTTCAGATCAATTCACTCTTCATGAAACACAATCCCATTCGCAGAGAGACACTGAAGTGCTGGTGATTTATTGTAGGATGACTGTGAAAGGTGGCTAGTTTTTCTGTACGACAGGAAATCTAACTTGGCTTACATCAGCCAGGTGTCAAAGTAATCAAATGCCCTTATCCTGACTTTAATACCTGTCAAAAGCTGTTTCACTACCTGTGAATATCAAACATTGTGTGTGTGTGTGTGTGTGTGTGTGTGTGTGTGTGTGTGTGTGTACTCACAGCTCTCCAGCTGCATCTTACACCGCTGTGTGTCCATTGGGAAGAGTTGAAGATCCAAGGGACAAGACAGAGTCACCGACAGCCTGCACACAGAAACACACACACTTTTTGACCTGATGACAGCACGAGGTGAAAAGTTAAGAGAATCGAAGTCAAATTCCATGGCAATCCTTTCAATAGTTGTTTTCGATGTTGATATTTTATGCTGGACCAAAGTTGTGGACCCACCAGCCAACACACCAACATGACATGTGGTAATTATGAAAGACACCAGCGGTTAAATGCAAAAGCAGCGGCTCTATGGCTGGGAGTGAAGCTATTTAAATCATGAAGGATGTTTCAGATTATGACGGAAAGATGATAGAAACTGAAATGACGAAAATATCTTTAACCTAGAATTTTAATTTGAACTCATAAACTTCTTCCAGGTCACTAGGTGGTTGGACATGTGCCTGGATAGACTCACAGCAGAGAAGATACAACAACTTGGGGCCGATCTTGACACTCAAACCAATTTATTAACTATAAGACCCCCTTCTTATACAAATTCATGGGTTTATGATTGATTCATATTTTAGTTTTTAATAACTGTTATATATTTTGATTATCTATCAAATCTGCTTCAAGCAAAAAACGCTACAAAGTAAGTCATGGGTCCTGGGGATTGATAATAAAATATGAAAAATAAGTGTGCGTACCTCATACTGATTAAGATATCTCCGTTCCGGAAGATGAAGAGCAGAATGTTGTCCTGCGTGACATCGTGGAAGTTTGCGTTTTTCTCATTAGCAAAGAAAAGGTCTGGTTTCCACAAACACTGGAACATGTTGGGGTCAATAGTAAGGGAGTCACTCTTAAAGTCAGTCGGAAGTCGTAGGCGAGGGTCATTCCATCTCTGACGGAGAAATATGTTGACTCTGTAGTCCTGTAGAGAGACAGATGTTGCATTGATAAATGTCAGCATGTTTCCTGCTGCTCCTGCTAATTATTCTGCTGCCACTCACACTACTACTTGTACATCTACTGCTATTACTACAATGTTATTAATACTAGTAATAGTATTACCATGTTTTAACAACTGTAAAACGTTTGGTTTACCCAAATTAAGAAAACATTATTTTTAATTTTAAACCAAATATAATTTTAAAAACCACTAAGTGTGTCTGTGGTGTATGTGTGTCACCATAGTGGTCTCCTGGATGGACCCAAAGCTGTTTATGAAGATGTTCACCCGGGACTCAACTGGGATACCTGAAACACACAAGAAGTAATATGAAACCAGACTGTTCTATTCCATGTAAAACAAACATATATCCGTCCTGATCAGATGCTAATGACTTAATGTATACATTTGAGGAAACACCTTCTCCAGGAGGGAATTCCACATGGATACACTGAAGGTACATACAGTGGTAGCACTTGAAAGTGCCCCATCTTCCATTGTGGAGCTACCGGGGTTTGGAAACGTGCTATGCTCCAGCAATCTTTTCTGCCACAAGTATTAAGTCAACGATCTATTAGCCCAAACGGTAATGTAATATATGACATATATGCCCCTATATCAAGAGTGATGTTGCCAAATATGTTACATATAAGGTTATATATTGTTATCACATATACATACATCATCTGCATATATGAAGATATAAGTTAACATATATGAAATATATCCATAACAAATGTTTATTTATACATATAAAATATCTATATGATGAATGTTTTCATTGTATTGTTATATGTTGCAACCATATGTGGTAACTACATAAATAACTATATAATGTATATTTATGCATATGTTACCTGTTAGTAGGGATGCACCAATACTACTTAAGTGGTATAAGTACAAATACTGACATTTGGGTACTTGCCGATACATTGTATTGATATGAGTACTACATTACACCATTACAGTTCTAACAATGATTTTGAAAACATTTTTCTGACTGGAACAAATTAAATGGAGAACAAGATGCCGTTGCTGACATTTTAACAAATTGTTTTTCCGATACAAACACAGCATAGTTTGCAGTGGGGATGTCAATAAATGTGCTATCAGTAAAACAGTTAAAAGAAATATTAAAAATAAGAAAAGCTGAACAAAACTCTGGCTGACAAGCAAGACATGGACACTTATCTGTGTCTCCTCACGGTCCTTGATGTGTTGTAGAATTTATTCACCGACATGTAAACTGAACACACACTGCAATGCTACATTCACAACTTGCTATAACATTACTGCTAACTTCATACTCATCAACACCAACTCTCGTTTGAGCAGACAATCTAACGTTACGCCGGGCTTTCAATTCACTAGCAAAAACCCTGACAGAGAATGCCAGGCGGACACGCAGCTGGCATTAAATGATGGACTTAACCTGCTTGTGCAGCGGGTTATGGTTGCAGCTGGATTCCTTATTAGGCTCAACTGGCAAGAAGTCAACTTCACATTGCTTAGTTTCACTCGTACGAGTATGAGTATGAGCACGGATTTAGACCCAATACCCGATACTGATATTGCCCTCCACCTCCGGAGAGAGCTCCAACCGCAGCGGATACAGATTTGGGTCTATCCGCAGTGGGCTCATCACTGCTGGACTGAGCTGAAGGAGGTTCTGGTGAGCCTGGGTGATTTTGTTGGAATACGAACCCTTGGCACGAATGAATAAGTAATAGGTATTAGGAATAACAACATAGAAATTTGCCATCCATGAATAGCTTCTACTCTATGATGGTCTTGTTTACTTATGTAGGTCATATAGAGGCATCAGTATTGCATTGCCACTGTCATAAACGTGCTCACTTGTTTTGTCCTAAACCTTACTAAGTGGTTTCTTGCCTCTACCTAAGCAAGTGTTTTTGTTTGAATTCATGTTAACTGTGTGTTTACTGCCAAGTTTGACACGCTGGGCTACCTGGTGCACTAGAGAGTGATGTTAAACAACTCGTCAGTATGTGACGAGTTGTGATGACAACAGTTGTGTGTTGGTAAAAACTCTTTAGAGAGAGAAAGACAGGCAGACAGCAACAGATGATAGAGAGATACACTTGACACTATTTGAAATCAAGTAAAACATCAACACAACACAAGATCAACATATACTTAAAGTATGTTAATATACAGAATGGACTATTGGATCATAGTTATTCATGCATTGAAGTGGTTTAAGTCTGTCTTAAAACAATAGTCATATACCCAGATGTAAAAGAACTGAGTACCCATCCTTTAATAAAAAATATATTATGATTCTGGATGAGCACACAGACATACTATTTGGTCCTGTGTGGCCACCATCTTTCCAAAAACAAAATGTTTCTCATTACTTACCTGTATAGTTTGTGGCATTACCTTGAAAGTTAGGCCTTATTCTTGGGTCATAACTGACCATCAGACGGTTCAAGATGTTGGAGGTGGAGTTAGGAGGGACCTGGGCCAAGTCTTCTGCGGACAACTCCCTGTTAAATTGGAATGAAAATAATTAACAACCAAATTTGAAACACTGGAAGTATAGTAAGCTTTTGGTGGAGTGAATTTGACAAAATATTGTCATAAGGTGCCCAACAACATAGCAAAGCACTAACTGTCCTATTTTTTCCTTGGTTCGAAAAATAGCAAAATCTGGCATCTGGATATTGGTTTTTAGTGGTATATATATATATATATATATACCATTTATTTAAAAAGATAGTCTTGATGATGTCTAGTGGTAATGTCCTTATTTGGAAGCCACTGTGGTATATGTATTTATATATATACCACAGT
>NW_022280137.1:740587-742187 GCF_004355925.1 Anarrhichthys ocellatus
ACTGTGGTATATATATAAATACATATACCACAGTGGCTTCCAAATAAGGACATTACCACTAGACATCATCAAGACTATCTTTTTAAATAAATAACATAATTTGTCAGTATGAAGTCTAAGAGTAAAATAATTATTTTCCAATGAGCAGATAGAGTTGATTACATTGACAAGAAGGGCAATGGAGGAACTCTGGACCCAGCACTTTGTAATTGTTTTTACTAGCAGCCATAAAGTCTTCAAAACTATGTGTTGCTTTTACTGAGTCCCATAGGATTTTTCCAAGGTACAAACAAGTACATTATGGACAAGACGTGGTCCGCCGAAACCGTCCCACACTCCCTGCAGAAGGAGTGCTGACACACACTAAATTTGGACTTTTGATAATAAAATGAGTCAGATGTTTTCAGCAGAAATCTCTAAAAAACAGTTAGTAGAAGCAGACTGGATTTACCATACATAATGGCATGTTTCCTCCGATATTACTGTTACCCAGCGCTGCCTTATGTAATGGTTGAATTTGTATTCATATATTTGAAGCCAGGGCATAGTTTACCTATGAAGCCTTTAGTGTTTTTTGAGGCCGACATGGAGAGCCAGAAGTCTAACCAATTGGACAAGGCTAAAACCCTTCAGTAAGATTTTGCAGGTCTCACCTGAGTGTAAGATTTAGTTTGAATTTAGATCCTGGCTTCCCGTTGGAGGAGGTCCACAGAAACTCAGGAGAGTTCCTGTCTGGGCTGGGATAGGTTAATTATGGTGTGTTTACCGTAAGCCTTATTACAGTAAACTTACAGTAAGCTTTTCTGTGTGTTGTGAATTTGATGAACTGCTGAGTCCCGTTTAATGCTCCGTTGGGACTACCTCAATTATTGGACTTGCTCTGTGTTTCAGTGTTTATCACTTTAACATTGATTGTCCCACGCTGTAGGCCCCTGCTTGTGTTAGCTTCAGTGAGCTGCATCTTATCAGTTCAAGGACCAGGGCCTTGGCCAACGAACCCAAGTTTGCGCTTCTGAGTGATAAAGAACTGCTATTGTGTCTTTCAGCCCCAGTAAGAATGCTCTTTGCTTTCAAGGCCTTTCGATTACCAACTGGTGTCTTTTATTTTTTAAATCCAGTGCTCCCATAAACTCCTATTACCATTTCAGGCTTTTGAAAATTCAGCCGCCACTGTGAGCTCCTGTTACCTGGTTGATGCATTGCCGAAAGAAGCTGGAAAAGCTGGAAGCTAAAATGTATAATACTGTCAAAGCTGGAAGTTAAGATGGATTATCTAAAAGGGCTGAACATTTTTAAGAAATGGCGATTAAAAGCACAATATTTAAAAAAGTTTAATACAAGGTTAAGAGAGTTAAGAGAGAAATAAGCTTAATATTTAGCTTAGCTACATTCTTCCACTGCTATTCACAGACAAGGAGACACTGATGGAGGTAAATCATCTGATGAGAATCAAGTGTTTCTGTAGCAAAATAGGTTTCTGATCGATCATACCAATAGGCAATTTGATAGAGAAGCTTAATATTATAAAGTTGAATGAAAGCGTGCCTGTCAGTGTGTGTGTGTGTGTGTGTGTGTGTGTGTGTGTGTGTGTGTGTGTGTG
>NW_022280137.1:742197-757918 GCF_004355925.1 Anarrhichthys ocellatus
GTGTGTGTGTGTGTGTGTGTGTGTGTGTGTGTGTGTGTGTGTGTGTGAGAGCGAGAAAGAGGAAGATATACATCTGAAACATCTATAGGTTTAAATCTGTTAGAAATTAAAAAAGTACAGAAAAAGGTCCCAAAAAGACTTAAGAGCAATGCACCAATCAGAAACAAGCAGAAACTGATATGGCTTTTATCAGGTAATCACAAATACCTGTGTTTCTGTGTCTGAAAATGTCAGTCATTGTTGCCATAACTGGGATAACACACAGAGGTACAGACACAAATACAGAGATTAATTATGAATTAAACCTCAAATAGCTGAATTTTTCATTCTATCAACAGTTTGAAATGAGAGTGAAGGGTCCTAACTGCTGACTGATTATTTTTCTGTATGCCAGGCCTGAAAGTGATGAGACATTGTTGGGCATAATAAATGTTGTTGATAATACAAAGAAGGTACGACCTGAACAAGACACTCCTGTGACACCTTGCATGGCAGCAGGGGCTACCATGCAAGGTGCCACCTGCCCACTAGAACTAAATAATTCAAACAGATGGCACAGCCTTCGGGAGCGATTTGATCAACTTCTATTGCCCAAGGACACATCGACATAGACGGGAGGAGCCGGGGATTGAACCGCCGATACCCCGATTGAAAGACGACCCGGCTCTCTAATAAATTGTGTTGTTTTGAGTAGTTAATTCGCACCCCTCCTTCATCTTCTCCTGTCTGGACACATCCAACATCCTCCATCTCTGTTGGTCCGGACACCTCTGACACATCCACCTCCTAGCGACTTACAAGAGCTGACATGAGACAAAACACACAGTGTGCTGACGATTGTCAGCCCTTAGTCTTTCTCCAGTTCCTTCATACTGTTTTTTCTAAGTATTGGGAGGAGATCTGCAACAGTTGTCAGATTAATCTCCAATAGCCACGAGTGCCTATTGGAGATCTCAGAATGGTTCTACGTAAGCCACTTGGACCAGTTTATGAAAAGATGCTGGAACGCACAGTTTATTCCGATGATCTTGTGATTCTTCAACTCAAATTGCATCTACGCCAACGAGGCCCATGTCCAAGGTGTTGCATAGGCTTTTTTTGCTACAGGACAAAATTATCGGCAAAGCCAACAGTTCTGAATGAACTTTGAAATATCCATCTATCCATTATCTGTAACCGCTAATTGAAGAGCTGGAGTGGGTGCCAGCTGACATTGGGCGAAGGCAGGCTACACACCCTGGACAGGGCGCACAGGGCTGACAACCATTCACACTCACATTCACACCTATGGGCAATTAAGAAGCATCAATTAACCAAAGCTGCAGGTCTTTGAACTGTGGGAGAAAGCCGGAGAACCCTTGGAAACTCACGCTAACACAGGGAGAATATGCAAACTCCACAGAGAAGCGTCAGCCAGCCCAGGATCAAACACCTCTTGTTCTGATCTTGTGTTCCAGACCCGTCGACTACTGTGAACTGTATCAGCAGCTCCAACCTGTGATGCACCAACGTGATGAAAGCTTATTCCAGCAACTATAAAGAGAAAAAGACTTTAAAAGAACAGACTCTAAAATAAAAAGAGATTTTGAGACTGGCAAGGATGCCATAATGACCCCTATAGCTCTCTCTCAGCGGGAGAGAGAGGGAGATAAAGAAAAAGGTTCAAGCCGAACCTCCACGTTGTTGACAACCAGGTCCAAAGATAACGGAGGAGCCAATGAAAACTGTTCCCGGAGTGAGAGATGGAAGAATACAATCCAAGCAAACTACTAATGACATCCCACAGGATCCAAAATGCTGAGTTGCCAAAGACAAATGCTGTAACACACAGTTTGACCACAGTAGTGGCAGTGCGAAATAAACACTAGTTCTTATTGCAGAGGGTCTAAAGAAACATCCGTTACTTTCGTCCCGGAAATGACTACTGACAGTTTAACCTGACTTGCTGAAATGCTGATTAACACTGACATGCAAAACTTCATGATTTGATAAAGTACAAAAAAATCAGTCAATCATAACACGTGAAACAATAAACTTAAGCTTTAGTGAATTTACTTTCTGTGATACAGAACAGCTTTCCTGGGAAAACACCACAACAGCATGACAAGGCCACTTGATTTTTCACAGTTCTGCTAAGTGTTGCGTGATGTACGTGTTGACTTGAAAATTGCCACGTTACCTCTGTCCCGTGTTACTTTGGTCCTGCGTTAGTTTCCTACCGGCTCTCCCCTAGTTTAGGGTGTAGTCAATAGTTCAATAAATATTTCCTTTAGAAAGGACTTGATCATTTAATTTGTGTGTATATTAAATTATAAGTCCCTGTACACCATGTCGAGACTGAATTGATTAAAATCAAATTTTAAAGTTTACCCATCCATCCATCCATCCATTTTCCTCCACTTATCCGGGGTCAGGTCGCGGTGGCAACAGGCCAAGCAGGCTGACCCAGACCTCCCTCTCACTGGCAACATGTTCCAGCTCATTCTGGGGATCCCAAGGCGTTCCCAGGCCAGCTGGGAGATGTAATCCCTCCAGCGTTCTTCTGGGTCTTCCCCGGGGTCTCTTCCCAGTTGGACGTGCCTGGAAAACCTCCAGTGGGAGGCGTCCAGGAGGCATCCTAATTAGATGCCCGAACCACCTCAGCTGACTCCTTTCGACGCGAAGGAGTAGCGGCTCTACTCCAAGCTCCCTCCTGATGACAGAGCTCCTTACCCTATCTCTAAGGCTGAGCCCGGCCACCCTACGGAGGAAGCTCATTTCGGCCGCTTGTAGCTGCGACCTTGTCCTTTCGGTCACGACCCAGAGTTCATGACCATAGGTGAGGGTAGGAACGTAGACCGAGTGGTAAATTGAGAGCTTTGCCTTCCGGCTCAGCTCCCTCTTCACCAAGACGGTCCGGTGCAGCGCCTGCTTTACTGCTGCAGCCGCACCGATCCGTCTGTCGATCTCCCGCTCCATCTTACCCTCACTCGTGAACAAGACCCCGAGATACTTGAACTCCTTCGCTTGAGGTAGGCACTCCGGCCCCACCTGGAGGGAGCAATCCACCGGTTTCCGGCAGAGCACCATGGCCTCAGATTTGGAGGTGCTAACTCTCATCCCCGCCGCTTCACACTCGGCTGCAAACCGCCCCAGTGAATGCTGGAGGAGTTTTCCCTATTTTTCCAAAATTTGGTGGCATCGTAAAATTGTGTTGCTTAAACTAATTGTGTCTTATAGCTGAAGCTGAGTGCCATCCCTCTCCTTCACCTTTTACACTAATTCAGACAATAAAGACCTTCAAAATACTAAATTGCAATGCTTTTGAGGTTTCATGGAACAGCATTGCCGTGGCATGGCGGTCTTGGTAACTCGACTGTACTATAAACATTCGAGGCTTAAGCCCCGGCAAAATGACCTGGTGTGAAATTTGGTAGGCATATGTAACATGTGGAGACGTACAAAAGGTACCATGAACCCAACAGGAAGTTGTCCGTTTTGAATATATTTAAGGGCATTTTTTGCCTTTCACATGTGGTGTACTTTAACGAACTTCTCCTACAGAATTAATTTGATCAGTACATTTTAAAGACGTATGATAAAAAGTTATTAAAATCTTGAGTTTTCGTAGAACGACTTTGCTGTGGCTGTTTGTCGTAGACACTTGTGGGAGGCATCGTTCGACTCAGGCGAGAGATCCTGTTTCATCGGTGTTGGTTATCCCTGCCCCCCTTCATAACCCATTATCCATTTGTCCTACACACTAGAGGGAGGCATCAATCCACTCAGCAGAGAGTTTCTGTTTCATTGGGATGGGTTGTCGACGCTCCCTACAACTTGCAAGGGACAAGCACAAATTTGGCCATAAATCAATGACAGTTTGTCCCAACATCAACACACTTGCTGGATATGGTGTATGGAGCTGTTGAAACATGTCTCTATCATGCCAAGACATATGGCTGGTTGTGCATTTACAGACAGGCTGCATACATTGTCACGATGAAACACACATGTGATTGGTCTCAGTCCTTCTTAAGACTGAATAAAACCAACCGAGGTGACCATGAACCCACTTGCTGCTGCCTGCGGCTTAAGGGTTAGTTGGCAATTATGCTGCTTCCTTCTGTTGCGCAAAAAAAGGGTCAGAACCCGGAATCACTACACTTTTATGTTGTTTTTATGGATTTGTGAAGCACTTTGTAACCCATGTTTCTAAAAGTGCTTTACAAATTTGTCACAACCTCTGCCTTGTTATTCCTCCCTCCAGCCACATTCCCACTTCCCCCAGGCTACTGCACTTCCATTCACCATCTATCCACCAGAGGCCCTGAGACTCTCCCACCAGACACCCGACTCCAACATTCATTCGCATTGTTTTGGTACCATTCCTATTAGTCCCGAATCAAGAACTATCTATCTGTTGTACTGCAATACTTGGCAATATTGATTTGGTCTTGCCAGACATGGCAATGCCAGATTGGTATTATTGTTGTTGCAACTGTTCACGTTCCATTTTTTAACAAAATCTAATTATTAGAATAAGTCACCAATAAAAATGTAACAAGAGTGCAGAGTGCAGCAACACAAACATGTGTGTACAGCAAAAACATGAACATTATGCAAAACATCAAGATAAAATAACAATACAAATTGTTAAACACATTTCTCTCCGTATCGGTAGAATTATTATTGTGCATAAAGAATAACAAAGCATACATAATGTACTTTCACTTAAAAAAAATATATATATATATATATATATGGATAATGTGACCTGGTGGGGTCACGGAATGATGACAAATTGTGAGGATAATGTTGCTAGTAATGGCAGCATATTGAGAAAGGATGAATTTGGAGAATACAGTATATTTACTTACGATGGACAGACGACTTGTTTGCCTTTCTTTCCCCTGGATTTTCCTTCTTTGCCTGTGGTCAGTTTCCAACAACACAACAGCAACAGTAGCAAGATCATCGGCCTGAATCCAGCAGCCATGGTACCTAGAACAGAGTAAAACGCTGCCCTGAACACATGCTACCTGTAACATACAATTAAACAATAACCATAACAATGTTGGCAACTTTGGCAACTCTGCCGACTTTAAAGACCCCTTTACTGACTTGGTCACTGGCACTGAAACTACAAGGAAACTATTGTTTGTGTAGAAATGATTCGGGCCTGAGCACAAAATTGCAGAGCTGAAAGATCCCTGGCACTGAAAGCGGAAATAACCTATTTTTTTGTAGAGATTATTAGTGCGGCCCAACCAGAAGTCAGCCCTTTTGATCTTTTTTTTAATTTACATTTTTAAACTCCTCCTACAGGGTTTATTGGATTCATTACATTTAGTTGTCATAATCCTCCAACAAATCCGACGCTTTATAGGTATGGAATTCTTCGTGAGTCCTCCAAGAGGGAAATTCACAGAATTTGTTGGGATCATTGCTCTCATCAACAGGTTATCGATATGCCATGTTGGATTACTTTTCATTATTGTGACCTATGTTTGAGGACTTAAGGATGCACAAAAACTGATGAATCTTTGCACCCATGTTCAAACTGGTAATTATTTCTTACAAAAAAAAGATTGTGAGAATATACAGTGTTTGGGTTCATGTGTGTTTAGCGGGCTCCACCCCCTAATGTGTGGAAGGCCTTAGTTGGGACATAGTTGCTCAGACATTCAAGAAATTAGGTACACACATTGCTCTCATAATTTCTGACATATTTCCCATTGGCTTTCATCAGCTCCGCCCAACCAGAAGTCGCCCATTTTTAATTTACTGTGTCTTTTCATGTATTTCATGCAAACAGTTTTGAAGTACTTCTAACCATTCATGGAAAAGATTTTAAAAAAAATCAAAAATGGTGAAAAATTGGCGGATTTATAAAGTCAGATCTTTAGTAGAGCATATTGAGCTGGACATTTGTGACAAAATTCATAACAATCTTACTTAAAATGTGAAGGTCTTTCAAATAACATATTTGTGGGTTGGTAATTACAGTGCCACTTTGTGGCCGATTGGAGTAACATTCCTTAAGAAGCACAAACAAATCATTACAGTTATTGGGCCAAGTTTTATGTTTCTAGTTCGTTTCAGCTCACGAAAATTGTAACCGATGCGGCAGGATTGTAATGTTTTGTGTAGTTAATTTGTGTGTTGTGAGGCAGGAATTCCAGCTTCTGAGTGTAAGTAATTGTGGTGGTGTTTGTGTTGTTAGTATGCATCTGATTCTTCTCCCCCAATTTAGCACATGTAAAATAATTGTGATGCAATGTAAATGTTGTAATTAATTTGCTCATGTTACATGTATAACAATGTTACTATTCATTATGTGTTCTAACCATGGACAGGGGTTGTAATTATTTATTACATATTGCAGCTTAGCCATTGTAGTTTGAATGTTGTCAAAATATGACTGCTATGATGATATGGTGGTGTTATCATATTATATTATTAATCTAATTAGTTTTTTTTTGTGGCTTTTTTTGGCTTCACAAAAGTCTGTCAATGAGTAAGGGACTCATGAGGTAACACCATTGGTTGGCGGGAGTTTCTCCATTGGTTGTTACTTCTTCAAAATGAATAGGATATTACATTAAAGCAGTCCTCAATTATTGGACCCAAAGGTTATTTCACCATGTCGTATGATTATGTTAATTCAGCACACTGTAAGAGCAAATCAGTAAGATTAGTTACAAAACTCGCCAAGTTACAAAAGTTCAGAGGTCCACCACCAGCCGCCACTGCGTCAGAATTATAACCTGTATAACACTTTGTAGAAAGTGCGACATTGCCTTGTTAAACCCTGGCCCTTTTAGATGCATATTTGAGACTCCAGACTAATTACAATGCTCAATCAAATTTTAAGGGCACTTCAGCCATTATGCCATTATTCAAAACAAACTTCTTACAATAAAATATTCACTGATGCCATTATAGATCATATATATATATTAGTGCTGGGTAACGATTACAATTTTTAATCGCATGATTTTTTTGCGATTAATCGCATTGTTATGCGCAAAGTTCAATAATGAATTCAAATGTAGTGTATTGCGCACTTTTATTTTAAAAGTACTGCTATATGAACAAAAGGGTATTAACATTTCGTTTGCAAACACTTTAAACAAATAAGGTGCTTTTTAACAGCAGTATTCCCTTTACACAGTAGCAGTTATATTTCTTGAACTATCTGTGCTCATACGTGCCGTCATTCGTTGCGATCCTAAGAACGTTCCTCAGACCGACATCTTCCACAATACTAATCGGCCTGCAGTTGTAGCTATCCACTTCGCTGTGGCATTTGTTAGCTTGTCTTGCTTTTGTTTATCTATACTTCTCCCACACGCTGCATCCAACGTAATCTTCCGAAGCCTCCCTCCACTGTTTGTTTGGGTGATTTGCTGGCATTTAAAAAAACAACTGCGTTAACGCACGATAAAATAATTGTTGGCGTTAATTAATTAATGCGTTAATACGATAATAACGTGTTAAGTTGCCCAGCACTAATATATATATGTTTTTTTTGGAGTTTTTAAATGCACAATTTCTTTTTGTTTTATTTTGTGCAACTCAGTCTATATACAGTATAAAGAAATCTTTACACATCATCTTGGACATCATCTTTACAAATACTGTACATCCATCCAGTTTATGTATAGTGTACCTATTCAGTATTTATGGATGTAAGTATATGTGTACATACGTATGTGCGAACATACTTGGCCAATAAAGCTGATTTACATAAGATTCACCCAACCCCTGCCTATTACGGCCCCAGCGGGATTTTGAAATGTGATTGTGTTTTGTGTGGTTGTGTTTTCGTGAGTCTTTTTTTTGAGGATCTGCTGTGAATTTTGTTGCCTCTTTCTGACTGGCTGGAGTCGTGGGTTCAGCCTGCGGTGTGTCTGCTGCTTACTAGTCCATCCATCACCTTCGGACTTTTTAAAATGCTTGGGTGTATGGCAGTTTGACAGCAGCGTTGTACTGTCCTCGGTCTCCTGACGTGTCAGTTAAGGTTAGCCAGCAGATAGATTATTTTTGTTCTTGTTTTAGCCTTGGTTTAACCTAAGTAATATCGTTTTAGTTTATTGTTAGTGTAAGTTATTTGAGTTGAAATAATACATCATTTTTCCAACACTGCAATTCAGTATTAAGACTTTGGATTGGGACCGAGGAGGGAATGGTGTTCATAACTTTTATGTTGCGCAGTTACCCTCTAGATGGCGGCTAAACATAAATCACTGTCTCGTTCAATATACACCTTTTGTTATTTAATTTACTGTGCAAAAGTCTATACTAAACGCAACGTTTTCTCTGGTTAGGGCACAAGATGTTTGTACAGTCTATTACCCCGACTTGCAGAATCATAGTGAGAGAAGCTAGCGGGATAGAGAGAGGGACAGCGAGAGGACTAGAGAGTGTGTGGGTTGGAGGAGGAGGGGGGGCTGGACTGCGGCATTAGAATTCACTGTCAAGATTCAATGACACAGCTTAATAATGCACAATTGTCACACACATACCTTCAGACTCTTTCTCATAGCAGGAAAACTGTGACAAGTCATTTAAATGTAATGCACTCCACACACATAGGCACAAAATAGGCTGTTACACTTACATGCACAGAAGCACAGGACAGCAAAACCCTAGGAATTGTACTTCAGTCTGAGGTAACAAGATCTGTATTGCTCTCTCTCTCTCTTTCCTGCACACACACACACACACTCCGCCGCACGATGCATAGACCAGTAAGAGACGGAAAGTGACGTTGCATATGTCTTTGATTCTTACCTCTAGAGTGCCGAATCATTATTTCTGCTGCAGTACAGGGAGTCCGTGGTTAGTCACTGAGACGCTGTAGCCTGGCTGTATGTCCTCTCTCTCTCCCCCCCTCTCTCCCCCTCTCTCTGCTGTGCTGTCCTGTGTGTGTTCCTTTATGTGCAGTGATTTATCATCCTTTTCTCCTTCCTCTGGGCCTGTCAAGGGGAAAGCAGCACAGTACTATTATTGACTCTTCTCTCTTATTAACAGAATTACTGAAAGCTCTTTATTAATAGTGTGTAAACCATCACCATAGGTACCAAGTACTGTATTATTCTTACCTATATTTTTGATACATTTATAGGGACGTGGTTACTGATGTAATGTGAGAAATTAGCTATTTATATATTTGCTTCTCCTTGTCTCTATTTATTACTATATGATGATGTTGGGATCTGGCAGGAGCGTGTTTGGTTATTAGCAAGTATGAAAACGAAATCATTGACATCAAAAGTATGAATATCAATATAATTATTAACATATATTACCAATAATGGGGCACCACCCTGGGATCAATAACCAAACTGTAGATAAAAGTCTCAAAATGTGTGTTCACTCACAATGTCAATAGTCAAAGTACTATTCCACATTCAGAGTGAACCATAAAGGTTTGAATTCGAGCACAGGCTCTATTATTACAACACATGCACAAAATAATCACAGAAACCGCTCCTTAAAATATAACAGTTTATTTACTTAACAATGCTGATTAAAACCAATAAAATAAATCAACAAACATCTTATACAACTACAAGTATACTACCTAAAAGCAACAAACAATCATGTGGTGAGGAGTGTGTGGGTGTGTTGAAGAAGGGGGGCGGGGGGACAAAGGAGAAAGAGCAGGAGCAAGATGGCGGCGTAGTCTCGTGAGTTATTACTCCACGCGAGACATAACAATGGCAGAGGAGAGAGGAAAAAAAGGGGGGAGTGAGAAGGCGGACATTTTCAGATAAGTAATCAATCATGTCATGAAATACGCCACAATGGCGGCGAGGCGTGATTATCCAACAGGGAATACAACACAATAGAGGCTTCCTCTGAAGAATACGGGGGATCATAGTGCAGGTTAAAGTGGCGGAGCACGGGGCAAGTTATTCGTTTTCTCTTTCGGGATCCAAAAACATCTATTGTTTGTCCAACGAAGTTTAAGAATGTCACCTATTTTTTTAAATTTAAAAGCAACGTTGTTTCGGCACCTTCTTTCATCCAAATTGAGTCAGACGGGATGGCCCAGAGTCGAGGTGAGCAGGGATTTATATCCTTGGTGACGTCATGGCCGCGTCACAGAGACTTCCTGTGGCCTCATCCAATGAGGCACCAGTGTTTGGTTTGACCGACATCTCACACATAAGCCTGATGGTAGGTTGGTGCGATTAAATCACTTTAGGCTTTTGAAATGCCAGGTAGGCCTTTTGCTATGTTTCAGCCACATGGGGAAGTCCCAACAATGCATAATTGAGAATTCTGCCAACATGCGGCTTGTTGTCTCCTCCCTCCTTTTTCCAGCCTGTGTTGAATCAGTTATTAAAGAGAATGTCATTTAAGAGAATGTTGGTCTGCGATTTGTTTGACTCTCTTGAAGACGCAAGTTAAAACGTCAGTCTATTAACTAGCAAGGACCACACCATCAAATAGGAGCTTTCTTTAGATTTATTAAAAGAAAAACGTAATTGAGATGCAACTCAAACTTTGCATCGACTTTGTGTCGCTCATCCGTTTTGTGGGGAAGCTTCAATATTGGAAACATATTGGACTGATGGCGCTACCTTAAAGTATCCCGTTTATGTCAAAACTACGTTTTTCTAATCCTACTTTAACTTAAAATGTTCTATTTGATGAAAAGTACATTGTCCAGTTATAGAACCTTCCACCTATGCCTAGCTTGTTCATTTTTTATTACAAGTCCTTCTCTCCACATGGAATCATACGCTTTCTCAATGTTAAAGAAAACTAATGCCATCACTTACTTCAAGTTAAGGGTCTTAACGAGAGCATCTGCTGTGGATCATCTTATTCTAAAGCCACTCTGATATTTGCAACAACTTTCTTTTTTCTAAAACATATGATAACCTATAAAATAATCATTTTTAAATAAATGTACATAAGTGGGAGGTTAAAGCTATTGGTCTATAGTTTTTAGCATTGGCTGAATCTTTTGCTGGTTTAGCAAATAGTAATATTACTGCCATCTTCCACTTTTCAGGTAGTCTTCCTTCTAAACATATCTTATTGAAAAGTTTCAACACTATTTCTAGAGCTCCCTACAGTAATTTTTGCTATAATATTTGCTTCCCTTTTGTGCCCTCTCTTTGCCCTGAAAGTGAATTCCATATTCCATCAGCTGAGCTGATTTCTACCTTTTTATCGAACACATTTTTATTAACTTTTAAGACTTCTTTCCTTAGTTTATGTATTTCAGTAAAGTGATCTCCACTGTGGACACTGGCAAATACTCTTCCTAGAAGGTTGTCTTTTTCCATATCTGTTTTTGCAAAATTATCTTCACCCACTAAAATTGACATTGTATGGTTATCCTACTTCCACTTATCTTTTTAATCATTTTCCATACATGACCTATTTCTCTATCTCTCTATCTTCTAATTGAAGAACAAAACTGTCTCCAGGCATTCTTTTAAGCTGTTTTAATTATTTTGCGTGCTATGGCTTTTATATTCTATTAAATGGTCCACACTCAAGCTATTTCTGAGGTTTCTTTCTTTAATAGCCAAGCTACACTCATCATTCCTCCGTGGCACAATTCTTTTATTCCCAGTTATCTCCGTTTTAGGTAAACTTTTAGATGTAGCTTCAGTTATCATACTTGTAACATCACGAGTACATTCATCCACATTCTCATCTATTTTAATGTTGCTAGCTAGCTCCCTGCAGCATTCCTTAAATATGTCCCATTGAGCATTTTGAAAGCACCATACTGCGTATAGTGATTAGATAGATAGATAGATAGTTACTTTATTAATCTTGCAAGCGGGAATTTTTTCGCTACAGGAGCATTTATAGATACAGGTAAAACAATAAAAATAACATTCAAGAAAATAATCCTATCTATGTTATCATTGCATATTTTCCATTCACATAGGCTGGCCATATTTGCAGAAGCCAATTTCAAATCAATACATTACAACTTATTCCTATGTACGTATATCCAATTTTGTTACTCTAACCTTGGTTATACATACACGATTTATTGTGTCAATCGTCACTGCACCATTGTTATCAGTATGATCACTTCCCCATACACTAATATGTGCATTGAGATCTTCAATAAACTTATCTTTGGCTTGCCTCTCCCACAAATTCCTTAAACAAGCAGTAATCATTAAACACTAACTGTCCATTTTTGCACTGACAAACTATTTGCAATATTTGTTGGGGTAGCAGTGGGGCTACTTGGGTCAAAAAACGTCTGTCAGAACTCCTATCACAATATTCTCTGTCCAACGTAGAGATTAGCTTTCTACCATTGGACACGGCCAATCACGGAGCTGCACTTCTCTTCTTTAACGCCAATGTCACGTATGCCGTATGTCACGCCGCTGTTTGAGATTGGACGTGTCAGCGAAGTGCAAGACAACTCGTCAACAGTAAGTAACATTATGTTTATATCTTCTTCTTCAATAGTCATACATGTTATATTTCCATCCGTCACACAGTCATTTTGTGTTCCACTGTCACATTACGTTGTACAACACAACAGTCAGCATAGCTTGCGAACGCTAGCAATTGCGAACGCTAGCAATTGCTTACGCTAACGTGACGACATGTAATAATGTAACCTGCAATATTAGTTACCGGAAACAGCCATGTATAAATACTACTTATGAGTGGAAACACACAAACGTCCCAGTATAGACTGATTCTCAAGTAACAGTTTAGTAACTTTGTTATCGAAATGGTGTATCAGTTAGCTAACTTTCTGTTCGACGTCAGACCAACAGTGGTTTGGCCTTTTGGAGGAGGCAATAGACAATATATGTCTATTGACCCCAAAAAATTGGCAACATGATTGTGCAGATAATGTCAATCAGACGTAGTACACTGTGTGTGACTCACTCCAGGCTAAATAGCAATTCCTATAATTTCAGATTAATACAAGTAGTGAAACTTGTCAGTCTGTGGCCTCGGACTCTGCCCATGGTGCAACTGCTGCAGCCCGATCTGTCCTGCAACCACCTTGGAGTTTGTCAATGGTGAATATTTTTAGTAATTAATGTTTTGTATGTCTTATTTTGTATATGTGTTTAAAATGAACTTGTGTTCTCCTTTCAGGTCACTAAATCACACTTTGGTGGGTCACAGTCTGTCTGTCTGAAGCTTAATTTAGTGGCTAGGAGGACCCCAATGATTTAAAAAATGTCTCAAATGTATTCATGACTACTTAAATACAAGTGCTATATCTGGTGTAGTGCATTTATAATACACTGTCCCTGTTTTAAATAAACAAACAAATAAATCGAATGAAATTTGCATTGTGATGCTTGTGACATCCGTGTCATTTGGCTGCTTTGGGACCGGACCTGCGGCGCTCTGGATGACATCCATCGGCAACAAGGTCGGCCAGATCTTTGTGTACTGACAGTTCTGGAGGACTGGACGCAATGGCCTCTGGTGTGATGGAGCATCTGTTCCACCCCTGATGCTGCCTTACATTGACTCAAGCTGCTGCATGACTGAGGGGTTGAGCCAGCTGCAGACCAGGTTTGCAGAGCGACCAGTCACGTACGACTAGACATCTGGAATTTCATGAGGTTGGCCATAGGCTGCAATGACGCTACTCCCGTCTACCCAACCTTTATGGGCTGCCTCTCTGCATGCATCTTTGTGTAGGCTGCAGCAGCAGGCAAAGAGAGAGAGCAGCTCAGGTAGGAGGGTGCGCCGGCCCTTACTGATCGTCTGGTGGACACGTGAATCAGCAAGAAGGAGCTGAGCCACTAGGCATGTGGTAAGGAGGCCATCAACCTCATCGAGCGGCTGCTGCAGAAATGGGGGGGGGCAAACCGGAGATACCTCATGGGGGTGGCATTGCTGGACCAGGTGCACATGGATCACATTTGGTGTTTGCAGAAACGCCACATCAGGTGTACGGAGGCAGGTACAACCATCACCTAGAGGGGCGTTGTCCTGACTAGGTACCACTGTGTCAGAAGGTTTCACATCCCTGGACTCCTTTCAATGCCACCTGAACAGGTTCATTCCAGGTCGGTGTCTTTTTCATGTTTTGTATTCTAAATAATTTGTATGTTATTATGTGACAGCATTATTCAGATTGTAAAGCAATAAAAAATGGCATGCAGCTTGTGATGCAGTGGCAGGTCTTCGCTGCTTCACCCTCGGGCCCTCAGCTGATGCAGGCTCCAGTAACCTCACAGGTCACTGCTCCTGCTCCAGGCCGTCGCAAACTGACCCGCAAAGTACTGCACGACACGTGTAAGAAATGAGGGCAGTTAGTACAGCAGAGACGAGACACAGCCAGTACCAGGACATTGTATACTGCCCCTCAGTAGAGCCTGTTCCCAAGTAGCAATTGTTGGAGGACATAAGAAAACAGTTTGGGGATGCTTCTTCCTCATGAAACAAAAAACAAATCTGTAAGAAACAAATAAATAAAGACAATAAAATTCCACGGAAGTGAAAATAGGTAATACAAAACAGTGTTGTGTTCTCCTTTTCTCCCTTTTCTCCACATTAAACCACAATTTGCACGTTATCATTATTTGTGTCATTACTATTACAAATTAGCACATCAAATTCAAATGTAGTTTATGTTTTGTTTTACTATGCACTGGTCCATGGAACAAATGTCTCAAAGTTCAGACCCTAAGCTTATGTGGTCCATGGCTTCTATTGTATCCAATGCAATTATCTTTCAACTCTACAATTCTCTGAAATGAAATAACTAAAGCTGTGTCCCAATCCAAAGACCTTCGCAGGACGCAGCCTTTGCGGGCTATGTCAGCCGCATCCTTTGAAGACAGCAAAGGCCGAACCGAGTGGTCTCCGAAAAGAGACTGGTTAACAGAGGATTTCCTGTTTGCGTCGCCAGCTGTTCCTGCCCCCACCCATTGACGCTCCCGTCGCCTAGCAACCAGCTGACATGAAAGAGCATTGAAAAGACAGCTAACTAACGTGATACAAATGGAGCCAGAGATGCTTTTATTCTTTTTATTCTACATTATTTGGGAAGATATGCTTTACTGTGGGCTCCACCGGCGCATGATATATTTCAGGCTGATAGAGGGCCATTTTCATGTGAATTAAGTTAAAATGAAATCATGATTGGTTAAAAGTAATGTTAACTTCAGCTAGTTAACGTAGATTTTATGGCTGATGTCATTACAACTTATATCATTTTCATATTTAAAATGGCTCTAATTTAACTTGAATGTAAAAATCATTATTCAGCTGAAACAAGCAGGACACAAGGCCCGACTGTCACCTGAGCAGGGAGGCCCTGGCACTGCTGCTGGAGTGGTTGGGATGCCTCGATCCAATGTCCACCGCTTTGATTCATCCACTTCCCATAAACCCCTGAAGACAGTCTAGTCTGGGTCAGTCCACGACTCCAGAGTGATCCGCACAGCCCACTCTATCTGCTTTTACTTGTCATATATATATTTGTGTTTGTACATTTACTGTATATTTTATTGTTATGTGATTTATTGAATTTGTTAATTGTATGTTCAATAAGTTCAATAATTCATTTTCCATAGTTCATTATCTAAATTTATATTTTTTAAAGATAATAAATCACACATTTCCATTAATCAGTTAATCATTTCATCAGTTGCCACGTTAAATAACTAATTTTCCTTTCTTCTTAGTTTTCATAAATAAAAAAACCTATGTATTTAACAATGAATATACTTTATTCAATACAATTATATATATATATATT
>NW_022280137.1:758318-767126 GCF_004355925.1 Anarrhichthys ocellatus
ATATATATATATATATATATATATATATATCTCATCTCTCATCTCATCAATTTCTCCAGTAGAGGAAAGAGCCTGTATACCCTCTCCCTGCTCTCCTCTCCTCTGCTGCAACCTCATTAGCTCCAGCGGCTCATTTTTTCTCTTTCTCCTCCTCCTCTTCCTCATGGTCACTTACAGCTATACTTGGCCTTGGTGTGCCCTCAGGGATGGATGCAATGAGATGGGGGGGGTGAGGTCAAACCATGGCCAAATTGCAGCACTCAGGGTCCTGACCCTGGATAATTGCAATCATAAGGGCAGAGGAAATCAAACAAGACAGTATCAAAATAAATGTCAATTAAAATGGTTTATTAACTTGTAGTAACACTCATGCACATACTTCTTCTTCAAGCTGTCCCTTTTTTCCTTCCATACAGGCCCATTTTTCTCCAAAATTGTCCTAATCACATTGAGAAATTGTGAATTATCAATAATGTTGTTAATATAATGTTAATGATTGGAAAAGCTGACACAGCAGGATCAAATAGATGGGATGCAATAGTTTTCACAAAATGTTGTTTCCATTTCATACAGAAAAAAGAAGGGCCCGTAGGGGGAGCGACAGGGAGAGGGAGATTGAGGAGCGTCTTCTAGAGGCCCTTCTTAATGATCACCCCCCCCCCCCCCCCCAACAAGGCCAAGGCCTGAAAGACAAAGTTGAAGAAAGAGGCAAACCCAAACACAATAAATTATGATAAATCACGATGGTGTCAGTGAATGATTCTCACATCTACAGTATCTAAATAATAACAAAATACATTAACACCATCGGGCACATGGACAATTTGGTGTTGATATTAACAACACAGAGGAACTCCAGTATATACAATATCCAAAAAGTACACCTCTGTCACATAAACTTGGTCAGACTTGATATTGACCAAAGTAGAGTAATATTGGATTACAGCCACTTATTAAAGTAGTAATGTTGGAAAAAGATTAATAAATAATCTAAGTCACAAGGGTCAAATATATACATTTAATGGTATAGTAGTCATAACAATGTATGTCATAAAAAAGACCGTATATTTCAGTGTCTCATAAGGTCTAGACATGCAAAATGTTACTCGACCAATTAGTCTTTAAAATCTGCTCAGACAGATATGTTGGTCTCCACCTGGCGAAGGTCTTCCAAGGTACACAGCATACATCCTGAGAGATCTGGTCAGCTGTGCTGGTCTTGCTCTGCAGCTGTAGCAGTATCGTGATTATTTTAAGTTGTGTAAGGATCTCACAAAGAATTGCTAAAAGATATACTCAGTTATTACTGTGTACCAAACCAATCACAGCCAACTCTGTTGTGGGTTGTGGTACACTTGTTTAAGTTAGTTAAGCACCATCTAATGGTCATTTCTTTTGTTGCAGTCAAACGATGTGGTGATGTGATTGTAGTTTTCTTTTTCATTGGGCAAGTTCGGTCAGGTGACTAAAGTTATGAATCATTCATCATTGTGACACTATGCAACCTGTGATGTCTATAACAACACATGTTATAACTTGCCACACTTTGTAATAACTTTAAAAAAATATAATATTCCCACTATTATGAAGTAACATAGTTTGTAAAAACCTGCCACATTTTTTGCTAAACATTTTTAACACGAAGTGTAAGACATTTTTCCTCATTTTTTAATTGCTTATTAATTAATATTGTGATCATTACATGATGCAGAGGTTGAACTTTTCTTTAATTAAAATGTAACCATTTACCGCATGCAAAAGGAGAAACTGCAATTTTTATGGAAAAACAATTTTAATGGAAAGAAAATAAGTCGACGAAATCAAGTAAAGCAAGTCATCTTTAATCTTACACCTTGGTTCTTCAAGCTAGCCAAATAGTCTTATTCATCAATTCATGCATAATAGAAACAAACGTTTTGGACAGAATAATGTGGCTTTATCTTCTATTTTGGAATGTAATTGTCACGTAATTTAAAACAAATCGTATTTTTATTATTTCATAAAAAGGATGGCAATGTGGTGAAACATGGTTTTCAGTGTTTGACGACCCCCCCTTCCACTAGGGGTCTGTGTCCTGTTTGCTGTCTTTCTGTCTTTCAGAATGTTGATCGGCAGCTGATGAGCCACACCTGATCCTGGTGTGGCGACAGCGATATAAACTCACCATCTGAACCTGGATCTCTCTCCCTCTTCTTTGGTTGACACGGCTGCTTATTTGTTTTGTTTGTTTAGTTTAGTTTGTGTTCTTTAAATAAATGTGTATTTATTACTTTACCACTTGTCTTGTCTACCTTCATGTTGCAGCCTTTGAGCCGGGTTGTAACATATGGGGGTTCGTCCTAACTTAATTGACCAGGTTTAAATTTGTGTAGTGAAGTTGGCTCTGCTGGTTGTAATTGGCTTGATGTGCAGAGACTGATTTCAGGATCACTGGCAGCCTAGTAGGCAGGTGCACCTCGTTTGGTGAGTGAGATGTGCAGTCTGGTTGTTTGGGAGACATGGAGTGTGGTGAGAAGGCTGTTTTCCTGTTTTTCCTGGGAGTTTGATAGTGTGGTGATAAAAGTGCTTGGAGCAGTTGTGTCGGGGGCACGTCCGAGGCTGCAGGTGGGTGGCCAGTTCATGGTTGCTTTACCGGGCTTTAGTGCGTAAGTACCCACCACAAATAGCACCTGAAGACCAGGGGAGAGTTCAGGTCTCTGGTTAGGCAGTCAGAGGGACGGGCTGCTCTTGCTGTTAGTGTAATAGTTTGATTCTGTACGGATCAGTTTGGGTTTTGTGTTCAAAGTTTGTTTCCTCTGTTATGACTTCTGTGGAGGAATTCTTAGGAGTTATTGGAGCGCTGCTTGTTTGTCAGATTTAAGTTGGATGCTGTTGGTCTGAGGCTTGAACCGTTCGCTGTTCCTGCTTTACTGAGGGAAACGATAGTTTCTAGGGTTTCCTGCTAACTGCATGTTTTGTATTCCTTTTTTTGTGATCATGGTCATGTTCTAGATGTTTCTGGGTCATTTTGGACTCGGTAATGAGAGCATTGCACAGCCTGTTGGGTGTTTAGCAATGCCATTAATTCAATAACTGCTCCCTATATGGTCAGTTCTTCAGAACTCTGTAAAGAATCTGCTTCATTATTCTTTTCCTAGGTTGGTTCCAAAGATGCCACATTTTATTGAGGAGGTTGTCCCGCTGTATAGAGCCACTGACTTCAAAAGTAATCTCAGGCTCTCAAGAGGACAAGTGGAGGTAAGCTTATCTACAGTATTTCAAGGCTAAATATAATCATGGAGATTTGCATGTCAGTTTGACTCTTCTTTGCTATCTAGGACCTATTGACCATGCTACATGAACAGACGGCAAACCCACCTGTGTGTAACCGTGTTCTCGCCTGTCTGTAGACTCTGTCCAACCAGGAGTCAAGGTAAAGTGTGGCGGACAGATTCAACACATCTCCATCACTTCTGTTCCCTGGATCTCCAAATACAGTCTGTGCTGTCGATGGATGTCACATCATTGTTAAACCACATCGCAACAATCCCATAGCCTATTATAACATGAAACAATTCTAGTCCATCATCCTCACCGGATTCTGTGACAGTGAACGGAGCTTCTGTCATGTAAATGTAGGTCACCCTGGTAGTTGGCATGATGCCAAAGCATTTCGCAGCACCGATGTTGCACGGCTATTGGAAGAGGATCATCAGGCCCTGGTCCCAGAGGGAATGCAATCATCGGTGATTCCGCTTATCCTCTGTTGCGACAACTGATGAAACCCTACCGGGATAATGGGCATCGAACCGCCAGCCAGAGGATCATTTGTTTGGATTCAGGTGACCAACTTGATGAGCTTCTTCATCAACTTGGCGTACATTGATGACCCACATCCAACTTTTTTACTTTATCCATTGTTGCAGGTCAAACCGAGGTTCTGCTTGATAAGAAATGACCACACCTGCTTGAAATGGAGCTGATCTGCTGTGTGGGAAGCATCACAATTGGTGTGTGATTGATTTTCCAGATGTCGTTCAAGAATGTTTTTCTTATGATTTACTGTAATTTTACAATAAATAACTAATACATTTAACAAAACTAATCATCTTAATGGGCAGGGTTTGTTTTATGTTGAGGTCACACAAATAGGATTTTCCAAAACAATGAATCTACTTTTCACAGTGGTTTAAGTATCTTTTTATTTAACTATTATAATTTAGGGTGTAAGATTGGGCATATTTTAGTTCATGGATGTCATATTTATTTAAATATTTGTGAAGATGGTGTCATTTTTAAATCGTATGACCTTAAATTGAAAAACTGAACCAACAGTCCAAACATCACAGCTACATAAACAAGCTACACACGGAGGAAAAGCTTCCATCAGTGACAATTGTGCCATTCTTTTAATACCTTTTCTGAAGCTTCACAATCGTTAATCGATGGACTTCATGCATTCCAGTGCTCTGACTGAGAAAATGACATCGAGTTGGAATTATGCTTTCTCAATAAATATCTTTATTTACAGATGCTAAATAAATAACCTTATCGATTGTTACCATTATTAGCCACATCATTGCACAACACGAGACTATTGGCCAACAATCTAGCGTTAAGTATTACAATAACCTTTATTGTTACGACTGATGAACCACAGGGAAAAACAGGACTCGACTGCGTGACCAAGAGAGGATAAGATGTAGGTAAAACAGTCTTTATTTAGGTTCACCAATCAGGCAAAAACATCGTCGAGGAAAAACTGGCAGAGAGCAAAGAAACCAGGAACATAACATGAGGAAAATCACTGGACCGCTGGACAGAGAGGACGAAGATGAACTAGCACAGAGACAAGGGAACACAGGGTTTAAATACACTGGGGAGGTGTGGGTGATTAGACACAGGTGGATCCAATCAGGGGGCAGGGCAGACAATGGCCCAATCCCAATCTCCACCCTTACGGACAGTTGGACAGTCCTAAACCCTCACAGACTTTGCGGGAGCGAGCCTCAAAGTTTGTGAGGGTTTAGGACTGTCCCACTGTCAGCTCATCGAGTGTTTGAGGCTCTCCGGCAGACATTTTGAGCCCTTTATGAACCCTTTCCGGAAGTCAGCATTAGATGCAGACTTTGCCTAAGGGAATTACCCACAAATCTTTGCAATGTGATGTTCAATACGGGGTAAACAAAGAGGACGGCACAGGTGTGTTCAGCCTTTCATAATAAATTTACTGAGAAACATTAAGGGTTAAAGATGGAACAAAAAAAACATGAAATCAGAAGATATTTATTCATCAAATATTTGATTTTGTCATCGAAGCTGTTTTTACAAAAACGAGTAAATAGATTATATGAAGTTACCTCTCATCTTGTGAGGAGAGAGCCTGGAAGACGCTCAAATCAGGGAGTAAATTATATAAATTAATTACCCACAATTATACATCATATTTTTTTTGGCTTTCATAGTAACGTGATATGCTGCAGCAAAGTGCTGTCCCGTTCCTATTTACACCATTTCAAGCCCTCAGTCTCTCACACTCAACCACTTACCAGGTGACGTCAGTAAGTCCCTGAGGGTTCAGGGTTTGAGGCTTTAGGGGGGACGTTGGGGTTGGGCCAATCACAGTGGCGGGAAAACACACAGAGGCAGGAAGTGAAGTGATCTGAAATGAGAGGAGAGGTAAGTAACACAAAATAAAACAGGAAATACTGACAAGTGATAAAAGGAAGAAAAGCATAACTTAGGAGACAGGATGAGACACGACAGTACCCCTCACTCTAGGGACGCCTCCTGACGTGGCCTCCATGGCCCGCGCATTAATTTGCAGTGTTTGGTTATAGAGGTCCTATACTGCAAATACAAAACAATATACATATCAATCATAGGAGCACTTTAGTTGATCAAGAGACATGGGATAAAACATATCTAGCAATTGTGAGAGATTAAAAATAAAGTGTATTTAACATAATCATCCCCTTGAATTTTACTTAATCGTAATCATATCAAATGAATGACACTTGTAGTATTCTCACCGCTGGACATTTAAAGCAAGAAGAACATTGTAACATGTTACAATGCAGAGGTGTTTTATACTGAAGGATTTCTAGCCAGATGTGTGGCCCCTATCCCTGGTTAGGCTTTTCTGCTTCAAAAGGTCAGAGCATATAATCACCAAGTTTAAAACTTACGCTTAAGAGCTGGCATGCCCTCCGCACAGCCTCCACCTCCCCGTGATCAATAAACCAAACATATATATCATTATTCAAAATGTTACTCAAGGTAAAGTACAAAATGATTATATCCTACATATGTTTACTTTCTACACCGAGACAGACAAAGCTGTAACGACCGTCAACTGATGCTCAGCTTTAGAAGAGGAAGAGAGACGTTAGAAGATGAGGAGACTGAGAGAGAAACAGAGAGAAGGTGATGGAGATGAGAGAGGAACATGTGTTCTTTGGGTTGTACTGTGGAACCTATAGGCTCAATTTACCACCTGGCATAATTATAGTGTAATAACATCTTATTATTGCATAAATATCTCACTGAAAACACATATGGTGCACTCAAACACGAAGATGAAATAGAGAAAATGTATGTAATTGTAGTCATTTATTTGTAATACAAGTTTGCAGGAGAGGCAAGTGTTAGAGAGAGGGACAGGCACAGAATACAGCGGGCGAGAGAGAACAGTTGTGTGACCTTGCTTTGCCATCATCACTTTCATAAACATTGTCAACATTCATTTGCAGATGTTTTGTGATTGTTTTAGCCCATTGTGTTCTTTCAGATTGTAGTGTGGGTCATTCATCGCAACATTTGACCTGATTCTCGTGTATTACTGCTGCACAGATCATTGACACTAATCCCTACTGATATAATTAAGTTATTGTAATCCAATTTTTGCCTTTCTAATATCTTTAAATGCACATATTTAGATCAGCGAGGCATGGCCCCAAACCCCACTAGTTATTTTAAATACAAGTTGTCAGGAGAGAGGAGTGAGGAGTCACAGACAAAGGGACAGGCAGTGAGTGCAGAGCGTGACAGAGAGCAGGAGTGTAACTTTGCTTTCACTTCAACAATTAGACATGGTCAACATTCATTTTCAGATGTGTGATTAGACTCTTCTAAAATGTGTGATTGTAAAGTGGATCATTCATTGCGTCATTTAATCTGATTCTCATGCAATACTGTTTATACTAATGCCCACTGACATGCTTTCAAAGCTATTGTTCTCCAATTTTTGGTCTCCAAACATTAAAATGCAGATATTCAGATCAGGGAAATAAAACTACTTTTCAGGCAGCATGCCCCCAAAGCCCACTAATGAACTCAGTTTTTGGACAGCTTTATTCCTAAACCCTGCGTACAACCATGGTTAACAGGCACTATTTTCACCAGTATTGATGGGTGTGCCAAAATTCAAGAGTCTTCCAGCACCCCAAGCACCTTGTTTATGCGATCATCTGACTCTAATAATAATATTAATCATTAGAAGAACAATAGGTCCGCGGGCTCCGCCCTTGTCGGAGCTTGGGCTCTTACAGCTTCTGGCCTTACCGACCCCTGGTCGTTGCTCGTGCCCAAATTATAATCTCTACAAAAGCAAGAGGTTCATCGCACTTTCAGCGTCAGGAACATTTTCTTATTTGGGCCCCTATAAAACATTTCACCTTCAAAACGTATGCTAGTGATAAAGGTATTTCTCTCCTCACTGAACAAAACATGTGTACATTTTTTTTATATAAAACTAACACAAATATCTGTACTCATTCTCTTAACGCATATAAAATGTGGCTGTCTCCGAGGGGCGGAATTTACGCTTGTGAACTTTGGTTTCACATTACACGTAAAATATTATTTTTTGCATCAGCACTAAAAATAAACTGACTTCTGACAGACATCCATCTGTAATAGGAGCTGTGCCACCCATGGACACATGCTTGACAACTGATAAAATGTCAATTTGGCCCTTCGAAGTTGTTATATATCACTTTGGAAAGGACATTTTTTGTTGAGGGAAAACCTAGGACACTGCTACTCAGTGACATTTGTTAATATTATAGTTCTAAACTGGCCGACTTTCAATACTATTTCAATATAAACACACATGGAGTGATAAGCGTCTGGTTTTTGGTTCATCCTAACCAGAAGCTGTAAAAGCAGTTATTATTGCCAGATTTTTATCAGATTTTTTTAAAATATTTTTATCTTTATCGGTCTTTGAACACATCAGGTGCGAGGAATGCTGACGTCAGAAAAAGCAACCAAAACAAAGCCAAAAATTCAGGTATTTCTATTCTACAGTTGTGTGAAAAAGTGTTCTTATTTTTTTGCATGTTTGTCACACTTAAATATTTCAGATCATCAAACAAAGTAAATATTAGACAAAGATAACACAAGTAAACACAAAATGCAGTTTTTAAATGAAGGTTTTTATTATTAAGGGGAAAAAAAATCCAAAGCTACATGGCCCTGTGTGAAAAAGTGATTGCCCCCCCCTGTTAAAACATAAATTAACTGTGGTTTATCACATCTTTGGAAAGCTGAGTTCAATTTCTCTAGCCACACCCAGGCCTGATTACTGCCACACCTGTTCTCAATCAAGAAATCACTTAAATAGGACCTGCCTGACAAAGTGAGGTAGACCAAAAGATCCTCAAAAGCTAGACATCATGCTGCGATCCAAAGAAATTCAGGAACAAATGAGAAACAAAGTAATTGAGATCTATCAGTCTGGAAAAGGTTACAAAGCCATTTCTAAAGCTTTGGGACTCCAGCGAACCACAGTGAGAGCCATTATCCACAAATGGCGAAAACATGGAA
>NW_022280137.1:767136-824859 GCF_004355925.1 Anarrhichthys ocellatus
TCGAAAACCCTCCAATGTGGCTGAATTACAACAATTCTGCAAAGATGAGTGGGCCAAAATTCCTCTACAGCGCTGTAAAAGACTCATTGCCAGTTATCGCAAACGCTTGATTGCAGTTGTTGCTGCTAAGGGTGGCCCAACCAGTTATTAGGTTTAGGGGGCAATCACTTTTTCACACAGGGCCATGTAGGTTTGGATTTTTTTTCCCCCTTAATAATAAAACCCTTCATTTAAAAACTGCATTTTGTGTTTACTTGTGTTATCTTTGTCTAATATTTAACTTTGTTTGATGATCTGAAACATTTAAGTGTGACAAACATGCAAAAAAATAAGAAATCAGGAAGGGGGCAAACACTTTTTCACACAACTGTATGTCTTGTTTAAAATCTTGCCCGAACAAACATTTTAAACTGCAGGCTGCTGAGCGCAGAGAGAAGAAAAAAAATCAAAATAGTTCAATGAATATAGCACATAGAGCCTTTATTTTGTTGGAAAAATGTTGGATATATAGATCCCAGTGTTTTCCAACCTTTGTAAAATAAATGATCAGGGAAATTCAACTTGCTTTTTTTTCTTCTTCTTCATGAGTTATGGCGTGATAACCGTGTAATGCTTCATAAAAGACAGTTTTGAGTTCTCTCTACTTTTAGCTGTGATTGTGCTGTTGCCCTTGAGGTGCAGGACGTTTATATTGCTGTGAAAAACAAGGCCACAAAGAGTAAAATGTGACAGGAGCAAAAAAAAACCCCGAAACTGCTTGGGGTTCAGAGGGTTAAAGGAAGACCAGGTGACATTTAAACCCATTCAACAAAAATGAAATTACTACCAACAATTTCCAAAAGCATATCATAGTCTCATAATTTTTAATGTGCTGTCTCTAACAAATCCAGGCAGCTTTTATTGTCAATGTATTTCTGTAAAGCATGAAAAATAACTTGAGGACACCTGAAAACAGATTAATCACAGTGAATATCGTGTTTAGGTTGCAGATATTGTTGTGGTATAAGTCGGCTAATTGTTGCGTGGTATTGCAGTGCTGACTTTCAAATCAATCTGCACCTCAAACTGCCTGAACCTACAGCAGTGACTACCTGGCACAACCCAGCCCAACTGTAACACAACATAACCTACTTTGGTAAACAGTCAGTGGGAATGTTAAGTACACATTATTAGTAACCCATGACCCAAACGATGGTTTGGTCTATTTTTTTTTACAGAGAACTCATAGTCGTACAGTGTTTGATCACATATCAAAGACACAAAACATCTGGAAAGTATGAAAGACAGAATAAGTAAATATGGTAACTGCTTCACACTATTGTTGCCTTATCAACATTTAACCCACTCACAGTAGGGCTGGGCGGTATGACCAAAAATGCATATCACGGTATTTTGTAAGATTCTGGCGGTTTCACGGTATATCACGGTATTTTTTTTCTCACATTAAAGCATTAATTAATTAACGCCGAAAAGAAACGGCCGGCCAGCCAGTGGTGAACAGCTGTTTGTGTGGCATGTCTTCCGTTACGTCACTTCCTGTTTCCTTCACCTACATTCCCCTGGGTCCTAAGCCCCTCCATGGAGAGAAACGGGATTAGACTGTAGGATTTAGTTGTTAGTAGGTGTTGTTTAGGTTTATTTCTTTAGTTATATATATATATATATATATATATATATATATATATATATATATATATATAATTTTATTTTATTATTTTATTATCAGAACAGTGAAGAAAAGGTTACCCTGAAAATGCACACTCTGGTACAGTAGGTGGCGGTATGCACCTATGCAAGTTGGTAGCGATCCACCAATGGAATTTAAAGAAGAAGCCCCTCCATGTACAGCTTCTTATCAACGTACATTTATAACAAATACCACACATACTACGGTAATCAGCGTTGCATGTGTCTAACCTAAATACATTTTGTTGTTCAGTCTGTGTTCATCCTGCATTGCTCTTTTCTGTTCTTTAATGTAACGTTACTGGAGCGACAGAGCCTCTCCCACCTGTTAGCGAGCCTTACCCAGCATGCAGTTCGGCGGTGAAATTTTATAAATGTACAATTATTAGTTACAAATTGTTTATGTGTCACAAACTGTTGTGTCATGGTGTTTTGCCCTGTTAAAGAGCGTTAGTTGTGGGTTGTTAATTGTTGTTATAAAGTTATGACCATGACTAGGGTTCTCTCTCAATACAGCTAAGAAAACTAGCTTCGACCGGAGTACTCCCAGCGGCAAACAATATATTTTGCTGCCTGTTGAAGAGCAAAATAAGTTGTTTCGGCTGTGTACTGGTATAGGAAAAATTCATATTGTACGGGAAATTAATACCGGTATACCTCCCAGCCCTAACTCACAGTCTAACTACTCTGTGATCAGCCCAGTCCGAGGCCTCCCATGACCTCAAGTCCACAGCCTGTGGCGGACTGCTGGTGCGTCCTCAGGTTGCAGATCCAAGCGAACCTCTTCCCACACTGGTTACAGCTGAAGGGTTTCTCCCCGGTGTGAACCCTCTGGTGCTTCTTCAGGTTGCCGGCCTCCGAGAAGCGTTTCCCGCAGGTGTCGCAGCGGAACGGTTTCTCCCCCGTGTGGACCCTCTCGTGGGCCTCCAGATTGGACAGGCCGGAGAAAGCCTTCCCACAGGCTCGGCATATGTAGCTCTTTCTACGTTGTTCGCAGGCCGCAATGCTGTCCGTCTGGCTTTTGTTGTGGCGAGCCAGAAGGCTGGCTCGGTGTCGCGCGGCGATGGCCACCTCGATGCTGGCCAACGCCGCTGTGGATCCCCTGAACGATGGAGCCGCTGTGGAGCTCATGATCTTGTTGATTGAACTGAAACTAGAGATACTTGTTTTGTCAGCTCTGTGGGTGTTACTAACGGCGGCCGTGGCGGTGGACAGTGTGGTCTGTGCAGAGGGAACGCTGTGCTGTTGCTGAGAAACCCTGTTCCTGTCACGATGCCGCTGCAGGTGAGCCTGTGCACTTCCTATCATGACTGTTTTTTTGCTCCATGGAGGCTGGGAGGACGGAGCGTGCATCGACACAGGTATGGACATGGGAGTCTCTGGAGCCAGACAGAAAAATGAAACAAGGAGTCAGCACACATTCATTAGGTTGTTTTCTCCGATTTACTGAAAAATGACACGGGGCTTTTCTGTCCACATTCTACAATAAATCGATACAACAGTTAGTTCAGACCAATAACGTGATTGGACGAGAGGCATTGCTGATATAAAGTCCCAGGACTCTATAGCAGCACTATAATACAAAGAATACGCCCAACATGTCAAACTAAAGATCTGATTGGTTGAACACTATGACAATCAACAATATCTTCCCCATTCACTTAAACTGCACATGGATTCAACACTCTACAAATGTAACAGTTCCTTTTTGTATTCAGAAATTGTATATTTTAAATGATCAGATGCGTGATCAGACTTTACTCGTAAGGCTGTTTTAACTACATTCCTTAATGACAATTCACCTGATATCACTTAAGTTTTTATGCTGAATGTAGGCTGCATCCAATTCAGCTGCTATAACGGTGACATGATGTTTACAAGTGCAAACAGCTGAAAATATATATGTATATACTCAATCATATGTCACTCTTTATTTATATGGTACTTTTCATAAAAACATTTGAGCTAAATAAAAATATATGAAGTCTAATACTTATATGTAGTCTGTGTGTGTGTGTGTGTGTGTTAGATAAAAGTTGTGTGACAGCCGATCATTCTTGTCACATTATGCATCTTTGTGAATTGAATTGTTGGTAAAGATACACAATGTTGTAAACACTGTGATCTGACAGAGATCATAAAATACATAATACAATGAACAGCTGATGCAGCTGTGACACGTCATTTATTTTTTATTGATGTGGCTTTTAATGACGAGGCGATGATGTCACATTATTTTAAACGCCTGTCGCCTCGACTCCTCTCTCCTCGTGTCTCTTCCCCGCCTCCTCGGCTCGCATCTCCCTTAGCGGGACTAAGACGCGAGGCAAGGAAAGGAATCGAGGAGGCACAAAATGGGGAAATGAGAACGACCCTAGCACTTAGTGAACAGTACATAAACTGCACAACAATAAAACCAACTCAAATCAATCAACACAGTCAAACAAACAATATCGGTGACATAATAGTTTCTGTTGTCTGTACACTGCAGAAACCAACCGAGTGATCATCGCTATAATCTGATCATTGGAAAGCTTGTTCCTCTCAAAGGTGATCTATTTTGAGTGTAAATAATACTGGATTAGTGCAATCAGGAGCCAAAACAGAGACATCATAGGTCTGCCATCTCAAGTTTAGCATCTTAGTGTGGATGTGGAAGCACCCATCTAATCAAAAGTCTCAGTTTATAGCCCTTCAAAATCAGAATGATATGACTGTAATTCATGCTTGTTTTTTTGTTTTTTGTCTAAGTTATCAGTGCCTGACATGATCATTTCTGCACAACAACAACAACAACAAAACAAGAAGGACAACCAGCGACACATTAACCCTCTACAGAGGAGACGATCTCTCACCTTGTGACACAGTTGGCTGGATCGGACCGGAGGAGTAACTCGGCCCTCTGCTCATCCTCACTGCTGTGGAAAGTGAGACTTGTGGTGGCTGCAGCACGGATTGAGGTTCGGTCTCCACAATAATAACTCCATCCAGGTCACACTCTGCCGAGTCATCAGTGGTGAACGGACATGAAGGGCCACTGCGGGCCGACATAGAGTCACTATCAGGAGCCCAGCGGGTGAAGAAGGTCTCCAGTTCAAACAGAGAGTATTCAGAATTGTCGTTACTGGACCTCTGCTGTTCTTGTGTTTTGGGGTTGGCTGGCGTGTTGGTGTCTGGTACCCTCAGCTGGACTGCCACTGTACTGCTGGGGTCTTGCGATACCACAGGCGTCGACTGAGGAGCTGCAGACTGGGGAGGAGGAAGGTCGGGGGACAGTGAGCAAAAGAGATTAAGACAGATTAAGACTCTTAATGACATTGATCTCTCACTCAGGACTTGATGGATATCTAAACAAATAGTTGTCATATTGAGATATATGCTGAGTCACTTTCTTACCAAGATTTAGATGAGAAAACAGATTGAATTCTGTCCTACCACTGTCTGTGCGTTAAGTACGGAGCTGGAGGTAAAGTAAACATCTGATATACTTTTGGTGCAAGCAGGGGCTCCTTAAAGGGCGTCTCCATTATTTTTTGTATTATTCTGTAGCTTCCCATTCGTGTTCCTAATGTATTCAAATCTGAACATTGAAATATTTTGGTCAAAGTACATACGTTTTAGCGTCAAAATGCTATTTTCCCAAGTTCAAACATTTTCCCCCCGTGACGTATGTTTTTGCATGGAGACGTTGCTCCATTTACACTTATCCGTGAGTCCGTGTGTCAGCCGCTTTAACTTGCAGCCCTTCCAAACTGGGAACTGAAGCCGCTCTCTTCAAAGCCACCTGACTCCATTGACAGAAACAGTACTTTTACCTCACACGGGAGTGTTCAAGAAAGACCGAAATCCAAACTAATCCCTTCAGTTATTCTCAAACTTAGTACAGCTGGTGCTAGTGTTTATACATTATTCATTAACTTATTGATTAGCTTACTTTGGTTACTGCTTTTCGCTAACGGCTGAGAGGACGTTTCAATTTGCAAAATGGAATAGAACGCGGATGGGGTCGACCTTAAAGATAAGGTGTTGCAGGTTCTTCCTCTTGGCTAACTAGCTTAAACGAAGTCCTTAAAAGAATAAGTAGGATTTTTTTTTTGAAAACAATGCAGTGCTGTAGAGACAGAGATCCTACCCTCTGCCTGTATTTTCGTATTTTGCGGTGTTCGGGACGTTTCTGGACATCAACCTCTATAAAAGTGTAGAGACCAGGAGCCAGATAGTTGGCATGCATCCAAGATTAAGCTACAAAATGGCAGAAACAGCGGCAAAAATATATGTGAATATGGCGAGGCTAAACATGGACACATCTTGTTCCAAAACGAGAGCGTGCGCTCCTTCTGTCCTTGAGCCGGAGAGGAGCCAAATTTGAATGTTGTGTTTTACAAACCAAATAATCTTCAAGAATATACATCGTCAGTGACATCATATTTCTGCAAATGTGTTGAGGATGTGGTGATAACAGCCAGAAAGCCTGGATGAACAGAGAGGTGAGGGCAACTACCCGGAGCCCACAACTTGCCTTTCGGTCAGGTGACCAGGAAGCATACAACACCACCAGAATGAGACTTGTTTTGGCCATTAATCCACACCCGTAAAAGCATTTTAAGTCACGGACCCCACCACCAACATCCGTGTGTATTGCTCGACAGCAATTCAATTGTGTATTCATGTTTTCATCTTGGTTGGAGATATTTTTGAATCGGTGCTTGTGTGAACGGGATTCAGTTTTTTTTTTTCAAAGAACGAAGCAGGAATCATCACTGAGAATCTGTCATGGTCATCTCCTCCCCGCTAAAGAAAGCTCAGAAAAAGCTGGATTTCTTAAACGAATATGTGCACAGGAATTTTCAGTACGATTTTCAGACGTTTTATAAACTTTTTTTGGCTGTCTTTTGTTCGGAATCTGTCAAAGTCTGTTTGCACTGTTACGCTTTCATTTGTTGGGCGCTCAGCTCCTCTTTACACCATTTCTGGGACAACTTTCCTTCAAGTCAAACTTGAGAAGGAAAAATTCCCGTGCCTTTGTATGTGTGTGTAGTGAGAAGAGGCTCCAACTTACATTTCATTGTTTGAACCTGTTTTGTAAAATAATGAATACAGGAACCTTGTAACCATGAAGTCACTGCGGCAAAAAAATGTTCGCGCACACCAGTCCCTGTGAAACCACAAATTGTAATTTTTACGTCATGTTAGTGTTCTGATTAATTAAACAAGATATATTATAAGTAAGCTTCAGTGTTGGTACATGTATATTTTTACTTAACAGCTCACGCTGAAAGAAGGGGAATAAAGTGTTGAGGTATAATGTGCTCTAATTCTCCTCACTGTGAGACGGGATTTAAGAGGTTGGAACCAAGTGATTCCTCTGATGATTGGTCTACGAGCCCTGAGGCGTAAACGTGACTGAATACAGTGCATGTCTGCATGGGTTCTTACATCCCTAACAAAGGCTGTTACTGTTCCAATACCTCAGCGCTTCTTAACGTTCTTAATGTGACCTTTTGATCTTTGAACTTTGACCGTCTGTGATTGTTAAATGTGCTGGACATCTTTAATATCTGAACCACTAACATTTACCCCGCACAGACTGACATACAACCGTAGACACAATATGAAATTAAAAAAAAGTTACTTCAGCCCAGACTTGGATTGTAAAGCCCAGAAGGTGGCTTGGATGACACAGAAATGCTCATGGAGAGTCCAAAAATGACTGAAAAGAATGTATGTGCTTCAGAAATGTAGTGAAATTGAATTCTAGACTGAGGAATACAGACGTTCAAGGTAATCTGTACATATGGTTATTATGAATTAGAAGAATGTACTGTATGAGTTAAGAGATTTTTATGAGAACATTGTGTCACAATTTTGCAATGTGTGATTTTATAATAAAAACACAAATTCACATGTTTAGTTAAAAAAAAATGTTTTAATGATTTACATCACAAACTGTGGACATTAAGCAGGATTGTTGTTACAAAATTGTGACACAATTGAAAAAGCTAGTGTTACATTGACAGTGTATGTTGATGCTACAATGGCTTGTTTTGTACATGATGATCGTCACACTGACACATTCCTCAAGAAGAGAATTATTCTTGGAGATAAAACAGGAGAAATCCTTTTGCATATCCTGGATGCATTTCCACTGGAAGAACGTGATTAAAATACTATTAAAAAAATGCACACAATATTGCATTTAATGCATCAATAGAGCTGCTGACCGAACATTTCTCCAAACAGTGTTTGAACTCACCACTCTGTCCCAAATGTCTGATTACCTCAGTGGCTGTGAGTTGTCATTTGTTTTGTAGATTGGTATTTATGACAACCATCGAAAACCGCCCTGCAACTCTTCAATTACTAGAAATTTAAAAATCATAAGCCGTGCCACTTATTTACCTCCACGTCAGAGATCTAAGCCTATATCTGCAACAGGCACATATATTAGCCACAGACCTTGATTTATAATTCCCTACGTTTATTATCATATACATGATAAACAACAACAGGGTCATGTCATACTCACAACACTGCTGCTCACTGTTTTATGCACTAATTATTATCAATTTCTTCTCTCAATGACACCCACTCTTTCCTGCAAGGATGTTTCACATTAAAAGCCTTGTAGTAGCTCAGCTTTGCCCCTCCTGCTCACGGTAGGCTTTTAATGTGAAACATCCGTCCAGGAGTTTCATAGAAAGTAGCGCTCAAAAAGATGTAGTAGAAGCAACTGGAATCAGTTACTGAATAAAAATGGAATACAGTTGTGTAATTAAGAGAACGTGTTCTAAAAAGAGTAGTGAGTACGACATGACCGTCGGGTCACTCTGCTGGAAATGTGTACAGGCTGAATTTACCACGTGAGCCATTACGGTATCGGTAACTCTATCCCTCCTTAACAGTTAGGGACCAGCCTTAACTTGTTTGTGATGGCTATTATTTGAGAATTGACAAGCAATTTAGAGAAATATAGAGATATGTATGTAAAAAGATGGTTGTCATTTTAAATTGTACTGAGTTTGGACTGACATCTGGGGTTGGAAAATAAATTCCATATAGAATATTTTGGCTGCAGGCCGGATGTGGTCGTTATCTTGCTGCTGTCTGTATATTTCAATAGCGGTTTGAGTTTAAAATGTAAGGCTTGTTATTTACGCCTCTTTGTGTGATTTTGATACATAATAACAACATGTTTAGGTCTTTGTCTAGGATGTCCCTGACTGCATGTCGTAGGTTTGTGGGTGGTGTCTCTTTTGGTGTTTTTTCAGGTTGCTTGGGTCAGAGAACCTCTCAGGGCAGAGCGAGCACTGGTATGGTCTCTCCCCGGTGTGGATGTTCCTGTGGATCTTCAGGTTCCAGAACTGGGAGAATTTTTTGCCGCAGATGCTGCAGCCAAAGGGCTTCTCTCCTGTGTGAGTCCTGAGGTGGGATTCTAAATTTGCCGGCGAGGTGAACCCCTTACTGCAGAAGCTACAGATGCAAGCCCTCCTCCTGGGGATGTTCTGCTGCATGTTAGCACTGCTCTGACCCCGGCAACTGTCCTGACCCCGACTCTGACCTGGGTCCAGGAACTGCTGGGGCCCCTGTATCTGACCTAAAACCTGAATGGGGCTGGACTCCTCTGACAGATCGATAACAGGAGTCTGCTGCTGAAAGGACAGAGAGGTGTGGAAGCCCCTAGAGCTTTCAACAACCAACTCCTTTCCTGCTGAATTCTCAACAGCCAATCCCCTCCCAGAACCGGCCGGCTCTGCTCCAATGAGTGCGGTGGGCAGGTACGAGAGGGGGGCGCAGTGAGAGGACGGCCCCGGGAGACTATCTTCATGACAATAACTACCCCCCCCATTGGTCCACAGTGAAGAACGCCCATAGCTGACCTCTGAGAAGCCTGGCCCAGACTCCTGCAGGTCACACAGCTGATTGGTGGACGTTTGTGTGATTTCATCGAATGGCAAAACTGCTCTGTAGTCATCGGTGCTCGACTCCACCAAACCTGGAGACAAAGATAGTTATACTTAGTGGCTTCTCTCTTTCACACTCAAAGGTGGACAAATACAGTTTCTGCTTCCAGGAAATGAAGTCCATCCTTCGGTGCGTAAGAGGTTGTTTTTTCTTTTCTGCAAGCATCTTTTGGACTTGACTACAGTATTTGATTTCTATATGAGAAATATATGGACATAAGCAATACGCTGGTATCTTATTGCCGATATTGTGCTCATGTTGTAGTTTGCTTTCACAATGTTTAATTTGCCTTGCCACTGAACAGGAAGAGGGCATTTTATTTTGAAATTGCTAACAAATACTAAATACAAAGTGGCCATGCTTGGTAAGAGACATCTAAACTGGCATTTACACTTTGTATCGTACAGAGTCAGCAGATCTCTGGTGACGTCAGAGGTGTGTGCTAATAGTGTGATCACCGCTTCAGATGGAAGGCGGATGTGTCCACTCACCCTCTTGTATGTTGAGGCCTGACTGGCTCCGAGTCCTCGTCGCCGGCTCCACCTCCTCCATCTTCACCAGCACGACGACCGGCTCCTCCTCGTTCTGCACACGTACAAAGCAGAGTGCAAACGGCATTGAGAAGAAGCGGCTTCATTCAAAACATGATGACGTGGCTGCAGAGTAAGATATTTCCGCCATCGGTAAAAACAATTCAGTCAGTGACGGAAAATCATTTGTGTTAACGCGTTTGTCCTGTTTGTCAGTCATTGAATATTCCGTCTTATGTTGTGTAACAAGTTTACTCTTTTCTACCAAGTCGAGCAGTAAATTGAGAGCAAAATGTAAAATCAGTAATGTTTGCTCACTGCAAAATAAAAGCGCTGCACCTCTATGGAAACAGCACAGTCATGGCTAGAGGTAGAGAGAACTCAAACATAGTTACCATGCCATAAATCATAAAAAAAAAAAAGAACGCAAGTTCAATTTCTGTGATAATATATTTTACAAAAATTGGAAAAACACTGGAACGTGGATGTTTCCAAGTGACCACAAGAGTTACCCATTGTTGAAAAAAACAAAAAACATGGAGACTCCACATGCAGCCTGCCGTGCAGTCGAAGTTTCACAGACTTTTTGTCATGTGACTGTTGGTCTCTGACAAGTCAGTCATGGCTTCCCAGTTGTGACGAGTAGCGGAGAATTTCATGTTTTTTTACAGGATCCGGTTAGAGCAAAAGGTTTAATTGTGGCGAGATTTTAAATGAGTCATGTTTTAGATTAATTTAAGCTTCGTTTTGGGCTTTTTGTTTTTCTGACGGAAGTGTCACATGTGTTCAGGGACGATGATGGTTGAGTATGACAAACGGTGTAGTTTTTTTGAAACTCGATTGTTTAAAGAAAACATGCTTTTCAATCCCAGAGGGTTCAGAGGGTAAAACTACTTTTCCACTAATGCATCCACAGACCTACAGTTTCTAAATATAGTTTAACATACACTGTGCTTTAAGATGTACATAGCATCCAACATTGTCAAATATAAAACTAGCATGTTTATAGAGACATAATTATACATATAATGTGCATAACCACCCAATGCATGCCAAAATATATTCCCTTGTTTTTGTATTGTTTACAATTTACAGAAACACCTGACCTGTATAAACACAAAGTGTTGTTGGTTTATATACAAATATATACACCGCTGCTTTCACCTACTTGTGTATAATAGTTCTGTTTGTTTCCAACTATCTTTGTTAGCTTTGTTTTTAGCTATACGTCTATTTCTTTCTTATTTCTATCTTGCTGAAATAAGACAGACGTATATATTTCTTTAAATAGCAGCAATACAAATCAGATTACATTCTGATATTCAAAGTCATGACAACTTCATTCTTTAAAAAAATAGTTTTTTTAACAAGACTTTTCAGTGGTAACAAGCATATTTAATTCTTTAAATGAAATGTTGCGTGTGAAATGTCTGAGAATATACACAGAGTAACAATGCTCTCAAACATTTACTTGGAGTACATTGATACCATTTCCAGACATAGTAAGTGACTGAATATTGGCTGAATTCTGACACGTGTAATTATTTATTCCAACTATATAACCAATGAAAACAACACAATGTGTAACACACAGATCACTTGAGAAACCCCATTTTAAAATTTCCCAACACATAATGGAAGTGGAACCAATGGTTCCACTACATTCCACCAGTCAGTGCACCTCTCACCTACTAGCCAGCGACGCTTGTTCAATTTGTAATCTTTAAACTGCGCCGCCTTCTTTAGGAGACGGCAAATTTTGAGCCACAAACTGATTTGTGGTTAAGTTTGAAGGGCAGCCGAGCTTAAGAGACGCGTGCCTAAACAGCACTGGCTCAGCCTGTGTGTTTAAAAATCTGGCAGTAACCATTTTAATATAACGGCTAAAAGAGTGTGCTGTGGAGGCCTGGTGGTTCAGATGCATACCACACCATAGTTTAATGGCAATTGTTACACACAATGAGCACATTGTTGCACCGTGAACACACACACTGTGCTGACACACTCAACACTTTTCTCTCTGATAACGCTTGTAGTTAGGGCCGGCTCAGGTTTGCCTTATTCCAGCCCCTAGATAAGCTGCTATAGGCCTAGACTGCTGGGGGACATCATAGCACACACTGAGCTCCTCTCACTCCTCCTTTTCCTCTCCATCTGTATATATTCATGCACATTACTACTTTGGTTCTTCCTCAGAGTCTTTGTTCTTTCTTTCCTCGAGGTTTCCATGTAACCTGGTTATGTCTGGACTGCAATGCTCTTTGTCGCCAATGTGTGATTTGTGATACACAAATAAAATGTAATTCACTCTGCAACCTCTGTGTGTCTAATAAAAATAACGAGTGAAACAATTTAATTCCCCAAGAGTTTTTTTAATGAATTCTAACAAAAACTACAGTGACCAGCTGCAAGCAATTACTGAACCTTTTTAAAAAGTAAACTATATATATTTGTGAGTTTTGTTTAGTTTTTTTTTTTTACATCAATCAGAAAGTACTTCGACATACACTAACACATTGTGGGCTTGAGTCTGCACATGAGATTCTTTCATACTAATACAGACTCCTTCTTTAAAAGGTTTTTGGGAAATGAGGCCCAGGACAACGAGTATCCACTCCAGCAGAAAATGTAAATGCGAGTGCAGTATCATCCTGGATGGACGATACTACACATTCTATACGCTACTAAAAATATGTCTCCACTTTTCAGTCTGAAAACTTCAAAAGACCAAGACATTGTGAAGAGAGAGATTTTCAAAAAGTAAATAAAGTATCAGAACTCAATTTGTTTGTCCAAAAGCTGCTTCACTTGAGCATGGTTTGGTTGAGGAAATAATAATACATCTTATTCTTATTTATCTCTTTAAAAACAAAGTCACATTTAAAAAAAGGTTACGGTTATTTTTACAAATTATTTTCATTCTGTTGAGCAGAGTGTATTTTTCTTACTGCCATCATAGAGTCTTTGCTGGATTATTACATCCTACAGCAGATTTCCAGTAAGAGGACAGTTCAGCTCTAGTCCCAGGTCTCCTCTTCAGTAGAATGTTACGGGTGGCTCTTTTGCTGGTGTGTTTTCAGGTTTCTTATCCAGGCGAATCCCTTGCCACAAATACCACAGCTATATGGTTTCTCTCCGGTGTGAACTCTCTCATGTTTCCTCAGGTTCCCGGCCTCGGAGAACATCTTCCCACATGTGGAGCAGCTGAAAGGCTTCTCCCCCGTGTGGACGCGTTGGTGAATCTCCACCTTCTTGGGGCGGTTAAAAGCCTTGCCGCAGTAGCTGCAAACAAACAGTCTTTCGTTGGAGCCCGGTCGACGGAGCACTTTGCTGCTGTCGGCGACGGGCTGGGACGGGGGGAAAGCGGGACCGTAACGATAGCGGCCGTTAACACCGGAAGAGGTTGATGGGAAATCTGTCGCCGCCATCGAGTATGAACAAGATGACCTCATTCCTTCCACTTCAACCACAGAGTGCTTGTCAAAAAACTCCCCAACCAACGCGTCAGCGCTTTTATTGTCGTCACACAACACGTCAAACTGTGAATCATTGCTGCCGCCATCAATATACTGGTGGGGGTTTATTATTTCCTGCAGTGAGTCTCTGCCCTCAACAAAGGCAATGCGTTCACATTTAAGGAGAGGAGAGGAGTCACTGACCTCCACTCCTCTGCTGCTGCCGGTATGCCTCGTCCTGTTGCTCTGGATCTGGGACTGACTGGAAGTGGACTGGGTGTCCTGCAGTTCAAGGCTGGGTCTCTGTCCTGCAGGTCCACGAGAGACACACTCCACCATTCCTTCAGAGAGATGGTGTGGGGCAAAAAAAAGAAAAGAATAGAATGGTTAAAAACTCTTTTAAATTATGCAACATGGCCACAGTTTTTAATTTCTAGCAAAAGCACCAATTTATGCATGAGAGGTTTCACACATTTTACCATCAAAAAGTATGTCTAACAAAAAACGTATATTTTCTCAGACTTGATTAACTCCTCTAAGGCTACAGAAGACATTATTCAGATGTTGTATTCCATGTGTAAAATCAGTGGAGTGCTCCTTTAAAACGAGGAAAGAAGTAGTAAAAGGAATCTGACTGAGTATTCAATGTCAATTTCCAGTGCTCGGCTGTTTTCCATGCTACAGACAGTGGGCGAGTACTCACCATCATCTCCTATAATCGCCACGTCTTCCACCGTTTCTTCAACTCGTGACATGTTAGCCTCCACCTTCTCCTCCTTCACCAACACTGCCTCTGGCTCCACCAGCTCCACATCTGGAGACTGCACAACAAGGCACGTTTGTCACTCGGTCAGCAAAGAGCAGGCTTCTTTTTAGATTCATGTAGCTACAGTAGATTAGTTCGGCACAAACACAACCCTCTGTTGTTTACAGACAACTTCCAGGGTTAGGCTCCATGTGGGATTGCTCGGCAGCCAACCCGTCCCATCCCTGTGTGCTTGATTTTCTACACAAGTCACGGCCACCTTGACTACATCGCTGAGGGCTTACCTTACTTTGCATGCTGTCAGAATGGATCGGCTCGCCGCTTGCGACCGCTGCAGCAGCTCTACTGGACCACAGGGCCACAGCCATCCGTTGCTCAAAGGCACCAACTGCACAAAAACAAGAAAAATGTCTATTATGGAAACACTGAGTGTACATTTCAATGGTCAGTATTGCCAGTGTTACTGCAGTGGAAGCAGAAATGGGAAAATACAAAACTGAATGTGTATTCCACATAACACAGTTGTCTTTAAATAAGTGTCCAAATAGTTGCTATGGAGTGTTTATCCAGGTCAGGGTACTGAGATATAATCTGTTTATATGGAGAACAGAGACGTTTTTCTGTTTTTGTGGTCGGAATAAAAAAACTGACCAATTTTGTTTTTTGCAAATAGCTTTTTTAAATTTTTTTGTTTAGAATTGAAGAATGAAGAAAGGTCTTATTCTGGTCAGTACTATGAAGAACTTCATGATGAAATGTTACCAAAATCGTAACTTTTCATGGAACAATGCTGTGATGAGGATTCCATTTTGTGCCATATCTCAAGTTGTTGTTGTTGAGGGACAACGGACGCTAACAAACAAACAAAACCTGGCACATATACACGTGTTTTCTCCACTTTAAAGCAATATAGTTTTTACATAAACGGAATTAGTTGTAACAATTCACCTAATTATATTTACTATGTCTGACTGCGTAACAGTTGAAGGTACAAAAACACTCTGAAAGGTCTTCTCTATGATTCACTATAAGGACAGACCACATCAGACACAAAAGAAACCACACAGCCAGTTAAATACAAACACAATATATTATATAATCAAATTCATTCAATATACGGGATGCAGCAAAACAAAACAACCGTGAGGCTCCCGCTCTACTCCGGCACAATAAACCAAACATTTACAAATCGTAGCTCGAACCCCGAGTCCCATCAGTTCCAAAGTTTCTTAACGTAACGCAAAACAGTCCGATGACAAAATCAATCCCAGACGCAAAGTCAATGACAGGCGTGGCTCCTTAATCCGTTGAACACACGCTACCTCACCACCGCCGGTTTAGCTGGTGGTAGTTCGTGCCGAATCCCTGTGCAGACTCCTGCTGTGTAATCCCAGGAAAGTTCCTTTCTGGTCCGTTGCTGAGCAGTCACCGGCAAATCGTGCTCTCCGAGTCCACTAAACACAGACTACTTCCCCTGTCGGCGCGCACCTTCCCCCCCGTCACAATTAATACAAACCAGGACAACTAAAATAATAACAATAACAGACCCTATTCATACCCTGTGTTAATGATTACAGGCAGCTAATAACATTCATAAATACAGCACTTTTAATGTGAAGGAAAATAGGTTCACATTCACAATTGTCGTACTCAAAGGCAGACTTTTGCGATCATTACAAAGTAAAAAAAAAGTATCCTTAATTAAAAAAATACATTTCAATGACTTGGACCTAAACATCTGCCAAAGGTATCTGAATGTCCCTGTGTGTTAGACAATAACACAACTGGGGAGGTTATTACGAGTATATATGGGGTGTCCGGACACATCGCAGGGAGAGCATGTGATGAAAGAAAGATGATTTTTCTCGTTTTTGAACTACAGCCATCTATCAGTTAAGAAATGATAACCACTAACAAGCTGCCAACCAGCAGGGTCTATCGTATTAAAAAAACATAATCTAGGGATGTATAGGAATTAGTGCTGGGCAAGTTAACGCGTTATCGCGTTAACGCATTCATTAATTAACGCCGACAATTATTTTATAGCGCGTTAATGCATTTTTTTATTTTGAAAGTCCGTGGAGGAAGTCTTCAGCAGACTACGTTGATGCAGTGTGTGGGAGTACACGGAATACACGGCGTTACAACGTGCACCAGCTGTTTCTCTCCCTGGAGACTACTGGACATCACTGCGGTAAAGTCAGCAGACACTTGTAGTGCACCTATATGCTGAAATTCATGGTAAACGCATTCAAACGGCACAGGTCGGGAGCGAGCGAAGGAGAAAGTTAGCGGAAAGATTAAGGAGAAAGTTAGCGGAAAGATTAACGTGAGACAACATCTGGTTTCTTCAGACGAACATCCGGTTTTCAGAATAAGATGCCGACAAATTATGAATTATATTCACATTAAGTATAAAATATGCTACCTGCATCTCGTGAGTTAAAGGGAAAATATACATATGATATAAGAATGATATAATATAAGAAATATGATCGCTACTGTGTAAAGGGAATACTGCTGTTAAAAAGCACCTGATGTGTTTAAAGTGTTTGTAAATCAGATGTTATTGCCCTTTTGTTCATATAGCAGTACTTTTAAAATAAAAGTGCGCAATACACTACTTTTGAATTCATTATTGAACTTTGCCATAACAATCCATGCGATTAAATATTTTAATCGTTGCCCAGCACTAATAGGAATATAAAAACACCCACAATTCGGGCCATGTCCACACTACTCCGTTTCCATTTGAAAATGCATATGTTTTGCTACATTTACACTGAGCACTGAAAACAGGAGTTTGAAAACGCTCCCGAGGACAGATACGTTTGAAAACACCGGGTTGCATTGTGGACGGTCGAAAACGGATACATTTAGAAACGATGACGCCCATACCCGCGTTCGCTACTTGATTGGTTCTTAGCAGTCATGACGTGTCCTTCCCTGATTCGTCACACTCATATCATTATCAGAGATTGGAGACTAGAAAAATATATATGCTGATGTCCTGATTGCATATGTCAGTAAAACTTGATCTCACACTGTGATGGTTAACATTAAACTGTGTAAATAATTTGTGTTTCACATGCGTGCCGAACCATGAGGGGGATCCGTACGGATCAACAATGGTCCGTTGCGCCGCTGCTATCGATACATCAACGAGCATTAACATGTAGATGAATTCAATCTGATCCGTCCGCAGTCTGTCATCCACCGCCACTATGTTCACACAAGCACAGCACACATGATCGGACAAACACGCTAAAACAGAATCTGTCTGTCTCAGGTCTCACTGTTTAGCTTAATGTGTTCATCCCTGCTGGCTGAGACTAAGCAGCCAGGAGGACAGGAGGACAAGAGGACAGGAGGAGTGAAGTCTATGTTCTTAATACTTTAGAAACTTCACTCAGCAAATGGTAGGTATTTGACAATTTACTTGGCACTGGCTCAGTCAGTGGTAACCACTGCACCTCCCTTACCGCCTTCAAAGCCTTTCCTATGTGCTCATGGTTAAGCGTAGTGCCTGGGGCACATGCTGTACTGATAATTGATACCCGGAGAGGTCAGAAGGAGATACGTTTCAAAAACCATGTTTAGAACTACAAAAAACCCTGCAGCAAACAATGTTAGCAAACAATTAGCTAGCGTCAGCACTTCTATACATCGCAAGCTATTGGAGGTACTGAATGTCTACACATGCTTATATGGCTTTTAATGATCGTATCAGTGGATATATAGTGTTGTTCCTTTATTCCATCGTCTTCTGTCTCGATCTCCTGATGATGTGGTGCTTCACATCTACACTGTGATCAGCAGCTTTAGCTTCAAACACACAGTGTAGAGCCCTCTGTCTGCTTCTCTCTGACATCTATTTTAACTTCCTAAAAGTTTGACAATGTTTATGAATGGAGTGCAGTTAGTGACAGTGTGGGCTTATAATCATACCTTTAATGAAATATCCATTGAGACCATTTCTAAACATGGCAGTGTCTGGTGAGCCAAATTTTTGGTGAAATTTGAAGTCAGTTAGTTGAATATCACAGATATATAAATATGTATAGGGACATAATGACACAGACTCATATGTCTCGCCTGAAGCTAAAACTAGTGACTGCTGCCTCTTCTCATGTCATCTTCCAGAGTGAGGTCACTGTGATATACAGTGAGGTGGAGCCACATTTTGATGGTTTCGACCATTTTCAACCAAAATTCATTTTACTAATAGTGATCTGTATGAATTCATTTCGAACACTGAACTTAGGTGGTTGTTGTTGTTCTTCCCTCTCACGTGAAAGCTGAGCCTTATGCAACAACTACAGTTATGGTAAACGGTGAGCAGGCTTGCAGAGGCCGTCCAGTCTTTCGACCACTCAAAGCGCTGTACAACACATGTCACCATCGTTCTCCCATTCACACACAGTCATACAATGATGGCAGAGGCCACCATGCAAGGTGCCACCTGCCCACCCGGACCCTTAACTTATTCACAGTCACGGAGAACTTGGGTTTGGAGGACGGCCCGCTCTATCGCTGAGCCACAGAGGCTTAGCTACTTATTGGAAATACAGAAGGAAAAATAGCATTGAATAGTGTGTTTGAATGCAAAGACTGATATGGGTATATACTTCACGTTAAAGTGATCCACTGTCCTGCATCGTTATCTTACCGGAGGAAAGCGAGGACTCTCGGAGCCTGTCGCTGCCGTGGATCTGCACCCTCGCCCGGGTACCGTTCACGGCACTCTCCCGAAGCCTCCGCTCGGCGTTTCCCCGGGCCATCTTCAGCTCCAGCAAATGCAGCTTCCTCTTCAGGCCTTTGTTCTCTCTCTGGCACTGAGACATCTGTAAACTCACCACCGCATAGTCGTCGTCCACAAGCTTGCATATCTCCGCCACTGCTGCGTTAGCCAGGACCTCCATAATGGAGGCCAGCTGGGTCTGGAAGGCCAGACGGCTGGACATCCTTCCTACACTCGGTGGCTCGCTTGGCCGCTCCGTCGTTTTGAAAATACCGTTATACTCCTCTTGCAGGATTAAGGAATGCCGGAGGTTTGGTCAAACCATCACAGCTATAGTGGAAACTCTACGTGTTTAAATGTTGAGCTGGCGAGAGAAGGCTAAGCTAAAGTAGCTTCTCCTCTGTCCGCAAGCAACGACGACAAACATATGGCGTCATTTCCGGCTACGGAAACACTTCCGGTGCTTTCCAAATCGCCAACTTTTGTTCCTTCTTTTTACATCAGTACGTCCTGTAGCTACTCTTACAGTACTGTACTGTAGTATGCACACAATTGGGACGTACTACTTCGTCATAACATTGCGCCTTTAACTTTGACCCTCTTGCTCATATATATATATATATATATATATATATATATATATATATATATATATTATTTTTGTTGTCGAATGTATTTTGATGCAGAGATGTTGGCACTATGGTCTGTCTGCACGTGAAGCAGCTTTACATTTAAGTTAATAGTGGGCCGAGCACCAACGAAGTCGGAGCGGAGGACCCTTTTTTCTTCTAGTGTTTATTATTATATTATTATTACTAGGTCCCAAGCACCAACGAAGTCTGAGGGGAGGACTTACTGTTCTTCTAATGATTATTATTATTGGGATTCGAGCACTGATGACTTTGGTCAAAGGCCCCATTGAAATCACAAAAATGATTAGGGCCCGAGCACCGACAAAGTCGGAGTGGAGGACTTGTTGAAATTCAAATATTTATTATTATTATCATTAGGGCCCGATCACCAATTAAGTCGGAGTGGAGGGCCTATTGTGCTTCTAATGGTTTTAAAATGTAGATAATAATAATAATTATTATGTCTTTCGGAGAAGAAACAAGGTGCTTGGGCTTCTCAAAATCTTGTGAAAGTTAGCACAAAAATCAGACTCAGCGAAAATAGCGATCTGATATGAGTGTCCTGCTCGGGTCGGACAAAATGGCTCGAAAGCGCCACCTATTGAGTAGCCCCGCTGTGGGTTTCACCTATCTGTATGGCATTTGGTAGGAATATGTAACATGATGGGACGTACAAAAAAGCCCGTTGGAGCTATTTGTAAACCCAATATAAAGTCGGCCATTTTTAATTTAATGTCGTTTTTTTTTTTTTTTTACCATTTCGAACTCTTCCTTAATATTTAACCCAATTGACTTCAAATTTAGTCAATATCTTCTTCAGACCTTTGCAATTAAAAGTTATTAAAAGATCAAAAATGAAACCGAAAGTTGTTGTAACTTGGCTGTACATTATGTAATCTATGTGTATGTTTCATAACATTCTCACCCTGAAGACATGTACATGATAATTTCGAATCATAGTTATAGCCCCACCCAGTGGTAACAGGAAGTTACAGGTAGTGTAACTTTTACATCCTCTTCCTCAAAGATTAATCACATCCAATCTAAAAATAAGACTTTGATTATGCTTCATTCAAATTGATGTAACTTGATTTCACATGGTCAGATCTTTTTCAAATATCTCTTTTTTGAAGAGACTCAAGGCCTGAAGACATCTGTAGGCCAATTTCGATTCACCATTATACACCAAGCTGTTACAACTCGACTGTACTTGGTCTAATCTGCCCAAACTTGACATGCCTGATAAGAGTCATGGCTTGAGAACTACTGCATGCCAAAATTCACTCCCAGTCAAGCGCCAACTACTGGGCACTATGGCTGTGTGAGGTATTTCACAAATACAGGTCCAAAAATGTTGGGGGTGTTCAGGGGCATACCCCTTGAAAAAAATCAGATTCCCCTGATCCATATATATGTATATATATATATGTATATATATATATATATATATATATATATACATATATATACACATTTTAATAAGTTTGGGGAGCAAAAATGTATGTTTTAAAAGCACATCAGTGGGCATTAGTATAAATGATCTGCCAAGAAGTCAGACATGAGAATCAGGTTAAGTGTTGCTATAAATGACCCACACTACAATCTGAAAATACAGAAGAGGATAGAATGATCACAGAACATCTGTTAATGAATGTTGATAGAAGTAATTAGTGTTCACGTAAAAAGCAAATTCACACTACCCATCTCTGTTGCCCTGTTTCCCTTTCTCCATGACTTGTCTCCCTTGCCAGTGTATATAAATAAATAATTAACAAAAATCATATACATCTTCTTTATTTTATCTTGTGTTTGAGTTTGCAACATTTTGGATTTTAATTATGACTCAAAAAGCACATCGACATAAGCAAAATGTGTGTTTTACAATGATATCTGTATACAATAATAGTATGGTCACACTATGATTATGCTCGGTGTTTGTGCTGTTTGATTGAGCCTATAGGTTCCACTGAATGACCCAAAGATCATATTTCTATGTTAATAGCACTTTGAACTGGATTAGGTATGTTTTTGTTTGTGAGGATCAGCATCATGCTAATCCTATCATCTCCATCCCCTTTCTTTTTTCCCCAGTCTCCTCATCTTGTCTTCTCCTTTCCCAGAGCTGAGCATTGATCGACACCATTGTCTGTCTCAGTGTAGAAAGTAAATACATGCTACTTAGGGGTTAGAGTGAAACTAACTAGCGGGCATCACTGGCGTCTGATTAATGTAGGGCAGCCACACAGAAACTTTTGGTTAAAATATGTGTGTCTGGGGATGAATGGCATTGAAAAGCGTAATATTGAAGTACTTTACAGTTTTTCCATTTTCTGCTACTTTATAGATCTACTCCACTACTGCTGAGAGGGAAATGTTGTACTTTTTACTGTACATTTTTATGTTGTGTCTTCTACGCTAAAAAGTCACCAATACATCTCACGCTGGGGTTCATTGAAGATAGTGCTTATGAATTGCCTTGACCAAGGATGCTAGGACAGCTGACGCAGTCTGTTGTTGTCGTTATCGCTGTTGCCGTTTGTTCCATGTAGTTTTTTTGGGTTCAGTCGATACCAAATTTTTAAAATTCAATACGATACCGATTGTTTTTGTTAGCAATGCAACGTTATAGATACCTATACTGATCATTTCTTAAACGGAATGTTGGTTTTTTTTCCAATATAAAAGTAATTTTTAGAAAAAAAAAAAAGATCATTACACTTAAAGGCAAATCACATGACGTATACAAACCATTAATAACAAATTTATTACAAAGGCAAGTTAGAGTACAGTTAAATAAAACGTTTGTGCCACTAAGTGTAAAAAATACTCCAATATTTTACAGAAATACTATGATTAAATAATAAGCCTCCTTGTTGTTCTTTGATGTTTGAAGAGCTTACTCGTGCTGCTGCTGTGTGTGGCACTATATTGTCATGAAATAGCGCATCCTGCTGTATTTTGATCTACAGGCGAAAAGTCGCACTACAACACGCTACGTTTCCTTACTGATGTTCTCTGACATGTTTGATGCGACTAGGCACCGCTGTGCTCTGGGTTCTGACTGTGACACAAACCAGCTAAATACATCAGGGCTGTTTCGCCACAAACATACAAAAGTGGTGAAAACGTTTGGAAGTGATGCAGCCACCCACATTTGTATTGATATAATTCTACCATGTATATATTGTTAAAGGACCCAATACCACATGAGTATCCTGTGAGTAGCATGTGCAGTCTCTCTGGAGACAATAACGTTGTCTGAACTAAAAACTAAGAAATGCTCTGTGCTGACATGGTTTAGCTCAGCAAAAGCTATCGGCTCCTAAAATGACATTTTCCACTTTTCATCACTACATATGTATGACTACATGAAATACAACAACATGCACTAAGACAGATTTAGAGTTGTTGGAATGTGTAGCTTGTTCCCCTTTTGACTGAGCAAAGCTCACCACGCTAGCAGGTTTCTCCTGCTTTGAGCCAAAAAACATAAATACTTCAATTAAAACTGTACCGAGGACGTCTCAGCATCCTTTGACATCGACACTCAGTGTGCAGTCTGAGAAATGAAAACGTGTAGTGTCAGCAGTTCTGAAAAAAGCAACAAAAGCTGGAAGTGTTTGGAAATTTGAATCCAGCATAAGAAATCACAGTAGGATAAGGCAAGATTCAATCTGTGTTCATAACATTCACTTGACATTTGATGAATTTTAAATGTATTTTAAATCACTTTGATAATTCACCTCATTATATAGGCCGAAGAAAACTCTAGAGCTGTCAGCTGTTTCACTAGGTGGTCAGTGGTGATGATGGCTGCGTATACCATCATAATTAACCAAGATGATCCCAGATATGCAGTACATGAGCCTCCCCTCCTGGATCAGCCCGGGGGTCTTTCTCATTTCACGGTTTTGTGCCACCTCGATCCCTCGCTCCTCCGGCTTGTGACCCGGAAGTCGTTCTCAGCGCTCCATCTTGTAGGACATCCCAATTCCTAAACTGTGTCTTGAGGAGCGAGGAGCGAGGAGGCTTGCCGGAGGAGCTATGAGCGCGGAAACACCTTTGCTGAAGATTTTTCTGCACACGTAAACAAATACAAAGAGCCGTGACACACAGCTCAAACCACGGCTGGACCCTACAAATGTAACAGTTCCTTTTTGTATTTAGAAATTGTATTTATTTAAGATGCGGGATCAGACTTTCTTACTTCTTACTTCACAGCCTATGTAGCTCCTCATGAGGCTCTATTCAAACCACATTTCTTAATGACATTCACCTGATACTTGTGTTTTTATACTGAATGTATACATCCAACTCAACTGCTATAATCCTGACATGATGTTTACAGGTGCAAACAGCTGCAAGTGTCAAATTATTATGTCATTCTCTTACAATCAGCACTAATTTGCTGTATTTCATGTTGTCATATAGAAAGACAGGACTGTGTTTGTGTGTCTATAATATATATCAATAAGTCATATGTAATATATGTCACTCTTTATTTGTATAGCACTTTCCGTACAAACATTTGTAGTGCTGCACACAATAACTTATATACAGTCTATAATGTATGTGTTAAATAGAAAGTGCATGACATCTGAATATTCGTGTCACATTCTGCCACGCTGTGAACTGAATTACTCGTAAATATATAAGTTGTCATGAACACCGTTATGCTCATCTGACAGGGATCATAAAATACAGTGGTGTAACTAAACAATGGACAGCTGATGCAGCATATTTAATTGTCATTGCTTTAAAATGACGGTTCGAGACGAGGAATGTCTCATTTGTTAAACGCCTGTCGCCTCGTCTCCTCTCATCTCTTCCTCTCCTCCTCCGCTCGTATCTCCCTTGGGCGGGAATAAGGCGCGAAGCACGGAGGCAAAGGAAAGGAATCGGGGAGGCACAAAATCGGGAAATGAGACAGACCCCAAGTGCGTTAGCTATGTAAACACAGACAAAACCATACATGACAAATTGATGGATTAAGTGTTATAAACACTGTCTCAGGCACTCTTTTACAGTCCACTCTGTGATCCTCTCTCAGGTTGAAACAAGGAGTAAGTAACGACTGAGAAGGCTTTAGTGACAATTCTTTTGTCCGCCTTTAAAACAGAATACACATATTACTGCTATGATCGAGGACACATGTTAAATGCACTTGCAATGATATCACAGGATACAGTCTTGCTTCTTTGTTCTGGCTCACATACGATTCTGCTACTCCTTTTTTTAGAACCACTCACCCTTCAGAGGCCAAACTGTATGAGGATCAGTTCCAGATGCCATCCACCCCGCCCGGCGCTCCGTCTACAGGCCACACTGGGACTGCTGCCGGTGTCTGCGAACGCTACACATTTGGCTGAAGGACTGTCCGCATCGGGAGCAGCTGTAGGGCTTCTCCTGCGTGTGGACTGTGCGGTGCCTCTTCAGGTGGCTGGACGAGATGAAGCTCTTCCCGCACAGCGTACACCGATAGCGCCTCTCCCCGGTGTGGATGAGGAGGTGGACCCGTAGGTTGTTGGGCTGGGCAAAGCCCTTACCACAGTGGGGGCAGGTGTAGGGCCTCTCCCCTGTGTGCACTCGTTGGTGCAGCTCCAGGGCAGCTGCGCTGGGGAAGATGCACCCGCACACGGCACACGCCGCGGGCTCTTTGGCAGCAGCAGCAGCAGCGGCAGGGCCGCTCCTGTAGAGCCGTCTCTGGCTGGTCGTAGTGGCAGAAGGAGCTGCAGGGGGAAGAGGTGGCGGAGGCAGCGTGGCCGGTGCAGCCACCACAGCGGCAGCAGCGGTGGCAGATGCAGCAGCGGCCATGTCGAAGGACGCGGCGAAAGCAGCCATTTCATGGGTGCCGCCTGTGAAGAGCATGGTTGGAGGGCCATCCAGACTGTCTCCTCCCTGAGACGGGAAGGAGGCAGAGGGGTGGCCATTTTCTGTGTTCCCCAAACCCAGCTGTGCTACTGCATATGCTGCACCAAGATGGCTTACCCTCTCCTGCATCCAGGCCAGGTCCAGGCCCAGACTGTTGAGGCGGTCGGGGCTCGGGTCATCCGAGGCTACAGGGTCTGACAGCTGAGAGGGATGAAGTCCATCTTGCGTAGCATCATCTGTCTGGATCTCTGGCTTCAGAGCAACATCTGTTAGATCGCCTTCAAGGTCACTGCACACGCCCCCGTGGGCCGTGACCCCCCCACTACTGGCTGTCAAACTGTTGCACAGAGGCGTGGTGGCTTTACTTTTCGCTCGAGGCCTGCAGGTCAGGTCTATGGTGGAATCAGTAGGCGATGAGGAGGGCTGGGTGGTGCAGTGGTGGTGGACACTGGTGTCAGGATCAATATCACTGGGTTCCTCGCTGGGCTCCATGGCTGAAGATGGACAGACAGACACTGGGGAACAGGCTGAGTGGAGTTAAAGAAGAAAAAAGAAGAGAAATTCAAAGATTGATATTTATTTGATGTTTGTTTGTTTGTATATATATCACACAAAAATGCTTCACTCTCTTTGAAAACAATTACAAAAAGCCGTCCCAGGCTGCTTGAACCCTCTGTGTCTGATCAGGGCCCTGAGATGCTGATAGTCTGTGACTTCATTGTCAGAGATACAAAACTCAAGTCGGCTAACACGTTTTCCTTACCGTCCACTACGGTCTCAGAGTTAATGGTCAATATCCCCCGTCTGTTCCCACAATTCTCAGTCTTTCATGTTCATCTGCGGCTCCATTCCCACTCTGGGCCACAGAGGAGGGAGTTTCACCAGACTCATCCAGCTCCACTGCGGGGCGCACCCATTCATTTTAATGACAACTTTAATCCGTCCGTGGAGAGCGCTATGCGTTTTAAAAGGGGCCGTTCACATCCAAACCGACTGGGTTCTCGCATGTTGTCTGCTAGAGTTTTTTCACAACACTAATTAACTCAGCTGTGTGACCGTCATTATGCTCCAGTACACATGTCCTAAACGGTTCTTCCCTTACATTGCAACTAAAACTGTGGAGGGAAACCACACAAACACGGGGAGAACATGCAAAGCTCCACACGGAAAGGCCTTGTTCAGACAGGGGATCAACCTCAATTATATATCTTCTTATCCTCAGGACATTTCTTTATGGCTACTGAGATTTGGCTCACTAGTGATACTGTCCCCTTAATTAAAGCTTCCACTGTTAACTTTTGCCACTAGAATCATCGCCTATAAAATAGATTGAAGTGGTCTTCATTTTCTTTTGGCTCTCTTAAGTTTTTTTTATTACTGGTTCAGTTTCTTTCCTCTGTATACTTTTATAATGACACCCTGAGCTTAATAGTGCTATTCACACATTTTCTGAGCTCCTCTCTGTACAAATGAGGAAATGCACATATGCCAAAAAATATTCTGATATATTAAACTTTGGGCACATCTACTAGTGCGCAATTTCCTTTTGTGAATCCCAAATCAACTTGGAAATGTGGATAAGCGTCACATCCCGCCCTCTACACGTCCACATTCAACCATAAATGGTCAATGCAAAGCACCTCATGAATGTTCATGCATAGAAATTACGTTCTTTACGGTGACTCACGGCAACTACGGAGAGGGTGACCAAGAAAAGGATATTTTTCGACACAGAAATCAAAGTGCTTGTGGGTGAGTTCATCCCTGAACACTTGTTCCCTCCTAATTTGTCCTTTCACGTAGTCCTCTAGCGGTGACAGTGCACCCATCATGCAGCGTTACAACCAAGGTGAACACAATTTATTTAAGGTTTGCTATGGTGGGCTTGGCCTGTATAATGATGATGACTCATAATGAGGGTCATTAGCTTTATTTACAGACTTTGCCTAATTTACACATTGCACATGTGCCGGGTGAGGTGACTGGAGAAGGCAGAATGTGTGTCTCCATCGCCCTCTGATAGATGAATCGGATAGCTGTTCTCAATTTGTCTGAAATATGCTGTATATGTCCCTGTAGAATGAAACATACTGTAAATGAATAAATAAAGTTGTGTTCACTGCAGCTATTTTAATGCCAATTCTGCCAGTAAAATCTGTGAAGCTTTCCCCAATACCCGAACCTCGAGCTCTTTTATGTAGGAACAGTCCCCTGATGCCTTGGCTAACTCTTTCAACAACAGCTGGCTCCCAATCCTTGGCCATGCTCCTCTCCAAATCAGGAAGAAAAATCCTAATGCTTATCCATGACTCAATGAGACAATGGATGTTTATTAAAGGCTAAGAGGTTATTACTCTCCCTTAATATCCTTAGAAGTCACATCATCAACTATTAGACAACAGGTTAAGAGGCAAGATCAGCCTATTTATCCAATTTGATTTCCAGAAGGTTTTATTGAAAGTTATTGATTCTGTTGTGAACGGTTCCTCCACTTCTAACCCTGAACCGAGTCGTGAATGAGCGGAGGGATTTCTGAATTACTTTGTTAAAAAGTTGGAGGATATTAGGACTCTGATTGTTTCAGACATGCATGTCCTATTTGTCCCCCCCCCCCAAACTATGCAGTGCTGACCCAATTTCAGCCAATTTCCCTCTCACTTCTAGAAACTCTCAGATTGAATCATCTTCCCAGCTCAATATTATTCACTCTAAACTTTTAAAAGATGTTCTGCACACTGTCAGTCCCTGCATTTCATCAATTATGATTTGCTGCTCGACCACTGGTATTTTTCCCTCTTCTTTTAAAACAGGCAACTATACAACCTGTCTTAAACTGCTCACTCTCGTAAACACTGACATATTTCTAAAATATCGTTAATATCTAGGGATAAGGACAGTTATTTCCTCTCTACATAGTATGGTGACAGCCTTAGTTAAAGTGACAAATGACTTCCTGTTTGCTGCAGACAAAGGTGGAAGCTCCATTTCGGTCCTGTTAAGACTTGAGGGCTGCCTTTGATACAGTGGACCACTGGCAAATGGTAAATGGACTTGCATTTGTAAAACACCTTTCTAGTCACATTTCAACAACAAGGCAATTCAAAGTGCTTGAGCAGATCAGATTCAACTATGAAAATTCTTATTTGGGGACACCCATAGTAGAGTGACAGCAGTGACAAATAGTAACAGAGTCAAAGTCTACATTATCAGTGTACACCAGATATGATATGATATATGTGATATGATGTTATAAGCAATCATATGTACAGATACTTGGTGTTCGTCTGTGTTTGTATAGAGATGTGATATAATAATAACTTTGAATCTGGTGCACACATCTGTCACATATTCACATGATACCGTGTTACATGGTAAATTATTATTATTAAACATGACCAAAATAAAGTATTGACTCTCCATCACTGGCACCAATTCAAAATTTGAAATAAATAAAAGCCCTATAACACACTAGAGGCTATGTGGAAAAAAAAAATCACAGTTACTGCAATTACATGTCAAAATGGCTGCTGTAAAAAGGGCCTATTGCACCAGTCTTAGCTTCTGTTCATCACCTATCTATGTCGGGTTAGACTTTAATTTAAGCCCCTTCCTACCTGCCTGATCTCCTTAAACCTTATACTCCACTCAGGACTCTCTGCTCTCAGAAAACAGGGCTCCTATCTGTGCCCAAGGGGTAAAAGAAGTCAGCAAGCTAAAGGGCCTCTTTCTGTCATACCCACTTATGAAATAACCGGACATTCTGAGAGTAACTGCTGCATAAAAAAAGGCCTAAATAAAAGACCCATAGACTAACTCTATCCTAACAGGAAGTTGAGGATGAGTTTTGTTTTCCATCCAAATCCTTTTTTTCAATGACTTACAGTTTCAAAAGTTAATTGCGCTCAAAAACTACTCTGCTTTCTGTGTAATGACTTATAGTTTTAAAGTTTTATTCCACCCAAATACATATAGGTTTAATGTTTAACTTTTAAGAACATTTGTGATGCGACTTTTCTTGTTTTTACCTCTTAACTTTTTTAAATATTAAGCTTACTTGAATTTTTTCATTTTTTTTAACCATGTTAAAAAAAGGATGGACACTTCATAGAGCAGGTCAGGCTCCGTTTCAGCAACTTTTGCAATGCAACGGCGCATTTAATAATATTATAAGTGACAAAGTGCTTTCTTGAGCATTGAAGTCCATCTGTGAGACATAACTGTGATCAAATATTCTAAACTCAAGGTTCACCTGATCAGGGCCAGAAAAAGCAACTAGGTGGACCTTGAGTTTAGAGTGTTTCATCACAATAATATATGCCGTGACTAAGATCTACTAATGGAGAAAAACTGACTGGTCGACTACAGTCCAGACGAGGCTTTTACTCTATTATATCTTCATATTCTTTGTTTGTATTAAAACCTTGAAACCATAAGAATAATCAATGAAACACAGATGTAATCCTTCACAGAGCCACACTCACCAGTAGACAGGTCACACTCTGCCCTAATGTTGACCTCCACCTTGAGGTCCAGGTTGCAGTCGTCGCTCTCCACTTTCTCCTGCTTCACCAATGGCAACAACGTGGTCTCCTCCTGCTGTGACACAGTGAAAAGTAGCTGGAACATGACATAGACATTTATTTTCATCGCACAGTTCAAGTTGAACCTAAAACTCAGACCTAGGACCATGTTCCTACATGTAGGCTACACTTAAATCCATGATGTCATAGCGGACCATGTCAAGTTACAAATCCTCCACTACACATTGTGCCATGCAGAATAGTGAGGGAAGCATGATGAAATTTCATGATTTCACTTCTATAAAAACACTGGTGTTGAGTGTGTTGATGTGGTTTTAGCGGTTTGGTCTACTTGAGTGAACACTACACTACACAAATTTGAAGTTTCCAGGTCACCAATAAGTGTCATCTCTTCTGCCTTCAGCTTTATGTTCTCAGAGGGGAGAGTGGATGCCTTACATACAGTGCAGTATAACCTTGAAATAGTGCTCTCAGGACTCAATAGACCTTATTTGAAAATCATTCTGCTGATTTACCTTTGAAATGTGATGGAAGGTTTTGTCTATAGAAGTGGCAGGAAGAGGCGGCACCACAGGCTGATGGTTGTCAGCTCCTGAAAAAATAGCACAGAACACTGAGCTAGTATTGTCCACAGCTTTTCCTGCCTTTTGAGCTTGAGCCATGTTAGCTGTGTCATCATTTACCATTGTACAACCTATCTCTTACAAGAAAAGTCTTAGCTTCTGAATGAGCTCCTACAACTTCAGACTCTCGTGTTGTGCGATTATGTAAAAGTATCATCTGATTTGCAGTCAAAGACAGAGAGAAAATGTAGTGACAAGTACTAGCACGACGTATGATAGTATGATATAGTATTTCGTACTAGCATTCATCCAACCATCAGCTGATAGGAGCAGAGAGTGTCCTAAAGCTGATGATGATTGCAAAGAATCTATTGATGGAAGTATTTGTTTATTTATGTAGGAACAGAAAAGGGATTTCTGGCACAACTTCACATACTTCTGATGGATATGCTATATATGCACGGCAATGTATATTACTATTATTACTATTATTTATACTACTATTAGTAGTTAGTCTCTAACTGTGCCTGTCTGCTGTTTGTTGCTGAGCAGGTAGTGTATCGGAGCACTGTCACAGAAAACCGCTACCTGCTGCTGCTAACAAATAAGGCTGATGAGAGCCATGAGACTGAACCAAAACAGTTAACTTCCCTAAAGCAGGATTTGGCCACTTCGGTAGTCTAACTCTAAAAGCCTCATATTAGCTTCAGTTTTATTAAGGTCCTTCATGTCATAATAATTATGACTTGAATAATTTAGGTTTCTCTTTGCAATCAGTATGAAAAGCATGGAAGATTGTAGTGACACATCCTGTACATGTGGGCATGTGACTTCTACTATAATAGAGAGAACATAGGCTTTCAGGAGGGTCATGCTTTATTGCCTAATTTTGTGACTCATTCAAGGTTACAAGGTTTTTACTTGTCATTGTACGACAAGGTTGCACAACAAAATTTAGATTGTAATCCCAATTTGCTACATAGGAAAGAAAAAAAAGAAAAAACAACAACTATATCACATATGGAGGGTGGAGGATGAGTAATGGAGTTGCACTGAGGAAAGAAGCTATTCTGAAGTCTGGTGGTTCGGCAGCTGATACTTCTGTATCTCTTTCCAGACGGCAGCAGGGAGAACAGGCAAACGAAGGCTGGGTATTTCAGCAGAGAAAAACACTACACATTGAACAGAGTGGAAGCAACGAGCCTGGGAACGCCTCGGGATCCCCCAGAATGAGCTGGAACATGTTGCCGGGGAGAGGGAAGTCTGGGTCATCCTGCTTGGCCTGCTGCCACCGCGACCCGACCTCGGATAAGCGGAGGAAAATGGATGGATGGAAGCAATGAGGGTTTGCTGGGAGCCCAGGGAGGGTCATTTGAATAAATACACATTTGGACAAAACCAAAACTCTCTGCACATAACTGCACTAGAACTGTCATTTTGGCCAGCCCTGCCACATGGTGCATTAACATGTGAATATAAGGGCCCAGAATGATGTTGAGGTCCACAGTAGTACAGGAGCCACAGGGCACAGTGTGTGTGTGTGTGTGTGTGTGTGTGTGTGTGAGATCAGTCATGACAGCAGAGCTGGATGAAGTTAGAGCAACTGTGTGGTCTCATTGAGATTAAAGACATCAGCCACCACATTGCTGTATGAGGGCATAGGTGTGTCATGATGCTCTCAGACGTAATGTAGCAGTGATGATGCAACGCACTTGGCCAACTGCAGCCCCTGCCTTTATTTATTTATTTAACCTTTATCAATTACCACCTTACCTTCGGATGGCCTAAAATGAACGGCGTGCGCTTCCTCCCGCTGACTCCGTCTCCTCATCTTCCTCTCGTAGCTCCGCATCTTCACGTCGATCTCTCGCAGCTTCCTCCGCAGCGCGTCGTTCTCCCTCTCGCTCTTCTCCCGCTCCTGGTCCATCTGGGAGCGCAGCGCTGCGTAGCCGTCGTCCACCAGTTTGCAGATCTCCGCCACTGCCGAATTTGCCAGTATCTCGATAATCGAGGCGATTTGCGCTTGGAAGCCAACGCAGTCCGCCATCATCATCATCGCCAGGCCCGTCTGTCTCTGCTCCTGCACGGACAGACAGATGCGCGCGGCAGACGACTGCTGATGCTGCTGCTGCTGCCGCGGTGCACGTGCATGAACAGATCCGCGCACCGATATGTGACGGCTGAGTGTTTCGCTCACTCTGTCCGCCTTGTTTTTTTATGTCCTCTAGAATGTTTTGGGCTCTTCGGGGTGAGAGAGTCGCCTTCTGATGATGTCAGTTTGTTGTTCAGCATCACTTCACAGGCAGCTGTGTCCTACGGGTACGTCCCATAAGTCTCTCGGTTGCACCCGCATTTCCCTCACTTTGCATCTTTTACGCAAGAAACCACGCTAGAAGAGAGGAAACGAGGAAATCTGTTCTTTTTTTTTTTTTTTTTTTTTTAGAGAAAAGAGACCTCCTTTCCTCTAAAGCGTCACGTGAAGCGACGTCTGTTTCTGATCACAGCTGGATCAGCTGTCAGTCGGCTTTAACAGCTGGAGAGACTTGTTGGAGTGTGTCTGCACACATGATCACTGTGCTAATATTAAGACACACAGTTATCATTAATGCGCAGAGCAGCAGTGTGATCTCTGTGTGTTACCTGATTAGCAAGCATTCTGTATTTACAGTATACTGTGTTCTGTGTCCCGATGAGAGGCGCGCGGATATATTTCTACTGGCAGATGTTGTTGTATTCATTCATTATTTGCGTCTGCATTTATTGATATTCTGATAGTGAAATCATTATTTGATAACCCAGAATATGATCATTTTGAACACTGGAAATTATTGATTCGGCTAAATGTTTCGGGTAAAATTGAAATGATGTAGCTCATATGAAACCTGACCCTCAGGCATTATCATCCTCACGTGACTCACGTCACGCTTAAATTATGTAAAAAAACAAACATGTAGTAGAATCTGTAATATGAAGTAGGCTAGCTGCCTTTTGATTTGATTCTTACAAAACCTTATGTTGCATTTTCCATAATTGGTAACACTTTATAATAACTGCACGCTATATGAAGCATTAAAGTATGAATAAACACTTAATTCATCATAAATAAACATTGTTCCTACATTTATACACATAACTATTCAATTCATAAACATATCTATAAATGTTGTATTCTTGATGAATTAGCTAATCTATAATGTGTTTAATGATTGTATTTTTTAATACTTATAAATGGTGGATTCCACATTTCAAAATGAAGTATTATATTAATAAAAAACAATTATTTAGGAGTTGTCAACAGTTCATAAGATCATTTATAAAGTGCTAAATGCTTTAATAATTGTACATTTATGCATGCATTTATACATATACATTTGTACATTTATTTAGGCATGCACTAATGGTGAGGGAGTGTGTTAATAGATGTTTAAAAAAAATGAAATTCATGATTCATTTAGGTAGTTACTAGTCGTTAGTTAAGTATTTTGTGGGACCTCTTCTAAAGTGAGGACTATCTGTCTCACAAAGTATTCACAAATGATATTGAAAGGCCGGTAATACCTGATTCCACCTGCAGCCCAAGACTCACAAGTCTCAAAACATTTTCTCAAATGATTTTCTATGAACATTTGTTATTACATATTTATTAATTTGAGACAGAAAAAAAATACTTTCAACACATGATCAAATAATACATGAAGTATACATTTAATGACAGTACAAAAACTTCAACTACACTGATTCTTTGGAGTTTGTCTCGAAAATCTCAGATAAAAAGACACATTCTTGCCATCTCAGCTCTTTCACACGAGGTACAGTGACTAAATATGACTCCTTGTACTTTCTTAAAATATCATGAACCAACATGCCAAACGCACCATCACAGTGTTTCTTTGGGAGCCATTCATTCCACTCAATCGCTGCAAGATGGTCAGAAAGCAAACTCTCAGGCTACATCCACACTAATGCGCTGAAACGATCTCTATCCTCACAATGTCTCAGCATCATTGTAGCTCTAATAACAGCTGCTTCCTCCGCATGTCGGCAGTAGTAGAATTAATAAATGCAGATGTTACTGCACAACAGCTGCTAGTATAGACAACAAGGTCAGCAACGCCTGTAATCTGGTATCCATGTTGAATTTAACCACTGGTAGTCGATCGGTAATCAAGGCTTTTGTTGTTTGTTTTCTTATGGCGGCGTGACCAATCAGGGAAGGACACGTCGTGACTGCTAAGATCCAATCAAGTAGCGAACGTGGGTGTCTACCTCATCGTTTGCAAAGGTCCCCGTTTCTGCCCGTCCACACTACACCACAACCCTGTTTTCAAACCAACACGACTTCGGTAGCATTTTCAAACGCCTCCGTTTTTGGGGTTCTAAAACTAGTAGTAGTGTGGGCGCCAGGCAGGAACGTAGCAAAAGACATGCGTACTAAAAACGAAAACGTAGTAGTGTGGATGTAGCCTCGGTGTGGTTTCCCCTAAGCCTCTGGATCTGCTCCCTGTAGGATTTCCAGGCCCTCTCAATTTGGTGGGTATGGGCAGAAGTGTGGGGATCTATATACCACCTGCTGTGGATGACAGTGTGATGGTTGTACCCTAGTGCAGGGAGTATGTCACTGACAGTTGATGATCCATGCCTCACATGATGGGCAATCAAGGGGACTAGATCTTCTCCCCACTAGATGCAGAATAGGCTTTCCAGATCCTCACCCTTGGTGATGCCTCACACCTAACATCCCAAAGACCCACTCAAAGACCCACTTCTTTCTTTCCCACCAACCAGCCATTCTTCCTCTCCCATACCGATGCAGAAACAAAACAAACACGTAAACAGATACTTTATCCTAACTATAACTTGGTTGACTATATTTCACGATTACTTAAAGTGATTGTTATTAAAACACACCTTTCTTTTGTGCAGAAAAAAGGGCTCTCATCAATCACAACAAACTCCCTTCTCCTACCAATCGGCTGGCCTGCACGCCTTCTTAACCTTTCAACTGCTGTGACACAGACCTTCCTTATTTTTTAAAACCATTTTACTAAGTTGCTAAACGGGCTACAGTGGTGTGACCCATCATGTCAATCTGCCGTAGTCGTAAACCCTGAGAAAATCTTCAGAGGCAAATAAAAAAAGTATGTTTTAGGTTTTACTAATGTTTAGGTGTCTGTAAAAATCATTGACAAAAAGTCCTATCCATTACAAAGAACTGGAATGTTGTGAGCCTATGACTATGTTATTATCGTTATTGCTTGCCTCCTTGCACATGAATTGCATACAGTTACTCAGGGAGATCTTTGAGCGACTGAAGTGTGACTTGTGCCTGACAAAAATTAGTTTTTCCCTTCTCCATATGTGCTGCTTGTCCTTAGATCCTATTTAAAAAGAACAGTGACATATAATAGTTTGTTAGAAAGGGGCCTCATGCAATTCTATACGCCCCAACGCCCTGCACTGCCACACACACATCAACACACAGCCAGCAGCGTTGATGTTAGTCTACATTTAATTATTTAATCATTTAGTTCATACCAAGCATATCGATCTCCACTGTTTGCCCTCTTCTTCAGTTTCATGTCCCGACGGCATATTCTGCATTTGACTTTTGTTTTTAGCAATCTCCTCTTCTGAAGCCACTTTATCAGCTTCAGGGTGTCTTTTTGTGTTTTTTTAGCGATGTGATCATTAACAATCCTCTTTCGCCAAGTGAATCTGCTCATTGTTAGCAAAAACAATGATACTAATAAGTCACAATCATGCTTTCATCAACGTGGGACAAAGGAAAACCCCTGACCAAAGTTGAAAGGGCATGTTGACCCGGCTCAGAAAGGGGTCACTAGCAAGCTAGTCACTAGCTGGAGGTCCTGAGACTGGCACACGTAACCGCGTCAACTCAGTTGTAAACAGAGCAATCCAGGGGACAACTTCACGATGTAACGATACTGTATGTCTTTTGATATCAGAGAGAACAAATCTTTTGTTTAGCCCGCTGGGGTACGATTGCATCATCGGCCAAGCCGAGAAAGAATTCGGTCAATTTTGTCTAGAATCTTGTTTCAAATCTCGGCATTGACATAAACCCCAAAGCATTCACTGAGAAATACAATTCTACCTAATTCACCTAAAATATGTTAAATGTAGAGGTATGCACATTTCTCCGTCACAGCATGTTAACGTTGGATGACCATTTATTTGTTCATATGAATGTAGTGATTCATATATTTTAGGCTTATAGCATGCCGAGACCAGCAGATAAGGGAAATAGAGCATTCTAGATGTATTCAATAATACACAATTACTTTCTATTAGGTGTGTCCATAACCCCTACTGCACTACTGGCAACCCAAAAAAAATAAAAATCCCATGTGTTGTAGGTGTGTAAGCTGAGGGCAGAGTGACAAAAGGAGAAGATTGATGAGCTAACCATGGAGAGAGACTATCTGAAAGAACAGTTGGCATCAGGTAAGTCTCTGAACACACAGTATGTAGTCACAAGATAGTACAGTTGGGTCTTATAATGTGATTGTAGTAGGATATGCATACACACGTGTTCCTTTGTGACATATGTGCTGTGAGCCTTGTGTTTGTATTTGCATCCGTTTAAACAGTTCTTAAAATAAGAAGACACATGTACCTCCCAAGCAATCCACATGTCTTCAAATTCCTCTTGTGAAAGCTCAGTGGAATCTTCCTCTGATACTCTGTCTGACTCCTCCTCTAACGTCCTCATTAGAGGGGGACAAGAAGAAGAGGAAGGGGAATGGAAAAAGGTATGGGAAGAAGTCTGAAGTGTTAAACCGCTAACGTTACTTTCACCCCGTTTCACTTGCTGGGTTTCCGGTCGGCTCATGCTTATCTCTGCTGTACAATTGTTGCTCTCCTGGCATGACGTGGCATTGCGTGTGCATTTGTTGATGGCGCTAACTAACCAGTCTTGCTGTAAGAAATCCCATTCTGGATAGAGAGGAATGACCTGGTAAACCATCTACATGTAGGTCTCTCAGTTGCAACCACTCTGATCTCGCTGTAGATTGAAACAGAATGTGAGCGTGTGACTCGCAAGCATACATTCCGTTTGGTCTGCGTGTTCTCTTAATCGCTGACCAAGAAAAGGAACGGGTGGTGGCCCGGTACAAAACAATTCTGAGGGAGTGCGGTAGAGGAGGGACCATGTCTGCTGCTTTCAAGCATGTCCGGGGTAGGAGAGTAAAGGAGCTGACCTAGGAACTAGGAAGGTTTTCACATCTACTCTGAAGTTGTAGAAATGGGAAAGATCAAAACTTGGCTTAGATCAGCAATGGTTCTGTCAAATGTTTGCGAGATTGTTGAATTGAATTGATACTGTGAAAGATTTTATTAAGTCTTTATTTTATTAAGATTTTATTTGTGGCTATTGTTGGCGTTATTGAATTTGTATTAAGCCATGTTTACCCTTGACAGAATTTAATTTGACATGAGATTGCAGAGGTTTATTTTCCTTTTAAATCAACGGCACATTTGTACAGTTACACATGTTTTATATCCAGCCATGTTCTCCTGAAGGAGAATCTGTGGATGTTGGTTTTTATAAATAAATGAAAGGCTGATGGTATGTTTTTACCAGTACATTTTTTAGCATCTTGCAATAAATGTTTATATGCTTTTCATCATGTTGTATTGTGTCTATGTGCTTTGTAGATAACTCTGTAGATAACTGAAGAAGATAGAAGACTGACTGAGACTGTTGTGAGTTTTGAGGTATTGCCAGCTTTTCAATGTCATTTGTAAATACTTTGTAAGGCATAGATAGTCCTCACTTTAAATGAGGCCACACAAAATACTTAATGACTAGTTACTACCTGAATTAATCATGAATTGCAGTTAGATTGTGTTTCTAAAATATATATCAACACACTCCCTAATTAGTGTCTAAATCATTATATGAATAAATGCATGCATACATGTACATTTAAATCATTTCTTACACTTTATAAACGATCTAATGAACTATTGACAACTCTAAAATAATTGGTTTGTGATTGAAATAATACTTAATTTAGAAATGGGGGAATCCTTTGTTTATAACATAGGAAAATAAAATCAAAACAATAAAGATGAGCTTATTAATCAACAATTAAACATTTATAGATGTGTATGTGTAGTAATGTGGTGAACGATGCTTTATTAATGATGAATTCATATTTACTCATAATTTACTAATGCTTCATAGCCTGCAGTTATTATGAAGTGTTCCCCATGGATCCCAGGGCTCTTCCTCATTTTCAACTTCTTCCATTCCTCATCACATTGATGATATTTAAGGTTTTGAGTCATATGGGCCACTTATAAATTCTGAATTTATAGGACACATATCCATATGCTGTGTATGTTTATGCATCTTTTACAGAGCACTCTGCCGTATACTTAATAAATAGTCTCATCATTCTGCTACTGCAGAGGTTGTCCTCTTTGAATTGGCTTTACATTTTCTGTTTTTGTTCATTATTTGTGAGAACTGATATGAGCTTTATGCTTTCAGAATGTTTTATAAATGGGTCAGGGTGAAGGAAAAGGGAAATGAAGGTAGTTAATGAAGTCCTGGTATGAATAGCGGTATAAGGATGCATGTGCATGTACTGTAAATAAATAATCTCTGTACTTTCTTTCTCTATCGCATATGTACATCTTCACGTCGAAGTATCTTATAAAGAACCCAGTAGAATATATTGAAGAAGAGAAAGGCCAGAGGGAAGCCGGCCCTCGACACAGTATCAATCTTTTTGGCTCTGTCGATAAATAACTTCCTCATCTCTTCGATGCTTTTACCCCCTCCACCTGCTGCTTCCCCAGGTGGTTTCTGGGCAGCGTTTGCTGTGGCTCCTGGGGTGTTCAGTACAGTAACAGTATTGTTGGCGCTGCCCTTCCGGCCCTTGCTGTTCCTTGGAGTGGAGGTCACAGCGGCTGTAGAGGTCAGTCTGTTCTCATGCACTTCCCCTTCCTGGTGGAGAGACAACGAAAGAGAGGACGGGCTCACGGATCAGATGCACATTTATTATTTCACAGACTACACATGCCACTGATGGGCCCTTGAGCATGGCACTGAACAAGGGTTAAACTGATTTGCTGCTTTGTTTATATATACTATTGGCCTTGGATTGGATACAGCAGAAAAGTTTTTAGGAATTTCATACCTAAGCATACTCAGAAGTTTAAATTTGCCTTATTACGCTTTACCACTTACTTCCTGTGCAAACGCTCCACGTTACGTCATCATTTTACAATTCACTATGCATCTTCTGCAAATGAAAACGATTCAATAGGTTCATAAATGACAATTATGGAACATTTACAGAGCTTTCTCTAAATGTTAAAGAGATGCTTAGAGATGCTGTACTCAAGATATAACTTTTCTCAATCTAAAATCTAGCGTATCATGCTAGTTCGGGGCATCAATATGACCTACACCAGTGGCTCCCACCGTGTGTAAACCTCACCCAGTGTTCCTGGCCATGCCTTTGCTAAACCAGCAGACTGTTGGAACATGCAGGTAAAACACAAATACATGCAAACAATGCGCACACACCCACACAGACACACACGTATGTACTGTGACATTACCCTGTGGTTGGTGGTGTAGACGTTGGTCATAGATCCATAAGGAGGGCCTGTTGGTTTGAGGCCGTTGTCAACATTAACACGACGGAGGGAATAAGCTAGCTCCTCTGGATCAACACCACCTCCACTGATCTACCAGTTGACAGCATGCACACCAGTAATCAACAAACAGAAACCAAAAGGACCAAACAAAATGAAGAATAGTGTCTAAAAACAAGGGGTTGGGACACACATTCATTCAGTCAATCTAAATGTTAAACGTGTTCAATGTTAAAAGCTGCCAAATACATTTTGTTTGGGGATTTTGGTCTAAATTCTGAACAATTCCCTTAGCAGTTAACACCAATTAATTTACATTTTTAAATCATGGTTTTTGGTAATATGTCATTCTCTACTCATCTACTAACAATCCATCTGATAAAAGATGATCAGAGATTTTGGGGGGGATCCGGCCAACTTCCTTATTTTACCGGTAATTTGTTTTCATAACAATTTAAACCGAGGAGGTACAAAGTTTTTGGCCAGATAATAATACTATCCACTAATTTACAAAAATTCAGATTCTACAAGTTTAAGATATATATATATATTTTTTTACTGAATTACCCTCCCAGACTGAGACATATAACCATTTCTGATTTCCAGCTTCCTCTTAAGTAAATGCTGTTTGTGAGTTGAATGAATGTGGAGTTGATCCTTTTCTGTACCAGAGATCCTAATCATGCATCGACAGCAGACTAACACTCTGTTTGGAGGGCCTTCTGTCAGAGAAATAACACAACTGTGAACCACATAGATGACGTTACAGCCGTGGTATCATGCACTAATACAGTAAGGGAGATGTGGTGTTTCAGGAGACTCAAACATGCACAGTCAGATACACTTTTGACATTTGGTATCATCAGGAATGGCATCGTGATTTTCTTTTTCAACCCCCCTCCTCTCTCTCTTCCAATGCCATTACTCTAAAAGCATGCAGCCTCAAACCAGAGCTGAGAGACAAACAACAAAAGTGTGTGTGTGTGTGTGTGTGTGTGTGCGTGTGTGTGTGTGTGTGTGTGTGTGTGTGTGTGTGTGCACATCTGTGTGCAGGTATGGATAGTAAGTAGCTTGTGGAATTTTCCATACCTTGCTCTTGCTCTTAGGATGCCGTCTGAAACGCAGCAGGTCTTTATGTTGCCTTGACACAAAGTTGACGGCGGCGTACTCCAACAGTGCAGAGAAGACGAAGAGAAGACACACTGCCATCCAGATGTCTATGGCCTTAACATAAGAGACCTTGAAAAACAAACACACACAGACACACACACAATAGGTAAAGTGTCAATCAGCGACATTCACCTACCAGAGGCTTTCTCACTCAACCCAATCTCAACCCTAGTTTGAACCTGGGTGACTTTAATAAGTCAAAAATATTCTTACACAAAAAGTTAATTTCACATCTCTTAATAATAATATGTGTATTCCTATTTTCTTCATCATTGTCATCATTACAGACATTGTTTTAGGGTTGCAGTTACTGCTCTTTCAAAGTCAACCTAAATCTAACCACCTCTTCATCATGTAATGATTTACATTATGGGGGAGTGCAATCGTCCCTATTTTATCCCCAAAAAGTAGGCAAGTCCCCACAGTTTGACTGTGTAGTCAGATTTATGTCCCTACATGACCGGTAAAACACGCACACACACACACACACACAAACACACACACACACACACACACACACACACACACACACACACACACACACACACACACTGCTGTGCCACTGATGCGTGTGGTGTTGAAGGGGCGCAACATTTCTTTATGAAATAATGACTTATTCAAACATGTGCTACATACTGGAGTGCAATGTTCTGTTCAGCACTGGAAACATGAGAAACCTCCTAACCTCTAAATACAGACACACGAGCACACACACCTGCACACACACACACACACACACACACACACAGTTTGTGTGATAGAGATGGGTGAGCTGATAATGGTTATGTAAATATTTTTTTCTCATGCATACAAGATATCAGAGTGAGGCTAAGGGACTCTTTCTTACACACGCACTAGCAGATACATGATGTCTGTAGTCAACACATACTTGTGCTTAACATGCACCAATAAAAATAGAGAAAGATTTCAGGTCTCAGGAGAGGGAATAAATCAATTCTGCCACACACACACACACACACACAAACAAATATGCGGCTATATTTTCATATACGTATATGTGCTGCACCAAAGGCCTGGAAGTTGAACCCTTTGAACCAGACGGATAACAATTCTAAATACTAAAAAAACTACATAAATGTGACAGAGGTATAGGCCACAGCTGACCGACGTGACTACTGTTCATCCATGCAGTAAAACTGCGTTAGAGGATGAGGGAAATGCTGTGGGTCGGCAACGAAAAAAAGCTGTGATGTCATGTCTCAGACCTCCGAGCCACCAGACCTTCCTTAAAGGGAAAGCTGGCCAATGGGACAATGACATGGAATAGTCAGAGTCGGAGAACCCTGAACGCATCATGGCTGGCTTTAAAAGTTGCAGCTGATGGAAGTTGCTCCAATCCTGCCCCTTTCCTATATGGAGATGAGGTCTGTGAAAGTAGCAGCTGACATCGTGTGTCACTATGTCACCCCCCCCTCCCCCCAAAGATGGGGAGTAGAGTGGAAAAGACTGAGCTGGCAAGGAGGTCCGTGAATGTTTCATCGCCCCCTCGCGGAAAGGCGCTATACCTGGAGAGGTGTATTTTAGCAGACACGATGGCAATTGTAAAAATTGTAAATAACAGGAGCAACAAAAAAAAACAAAAAAACTTTATGGTTCTTGTATCCCAATTAGAACCCTGACAACTCTCCTTTTTCTTTCTCTCTTCATTCATATACAGATGTGTGTGTGTTATTGAAGGCCTGTGGACAGGAACAATTACAATACATTCTAAATCGTCGCTTGAACATGTTAGTACCATCCAATGCCAAGTAATATCCTTGAGATCTTACCCTGTGCTAGAGGGAGAGCAACCCTGTACTGTAAACTGGCCAAGAAAACCAGCTGTCACAAGACAGACAAATACAGACAGACAACCATTCATACTCACATTCACATTGCAAGTTAAGAGCCTCTAATTCATCTAACCTGCATGTGTTGGGATCGGGGCACCTACAATATAACGATACACTGATTCAGATGGAAAATAAAATACACTTTGTTACATTTGTGTTTATTTCTATTTAAATTGTAACTGGTGTGCCTTCTTGGCCAGGTCTCCCTCTGAAAATAGTTGTCTATCTCAGGAGGCTTCCTGATTAAATAAAGTTAACATTTAAAAGATACGAATATTTAAAAATAATAATAAAAAAGACCTTGGGCAGTGAAGTGCGGGAACCTGAACTCTGTGTTGTCATTGTGAGGACAGTGGTGATGCCCAGTGCCACTCTGGCTGGGGCAGCATCCATGTTGATCCAGAAGGAGACCCAGGACAGAATGACAATGAGCAGAGAAGGGATGTACATCTGGATCAGGTAGTAGCCCATCTGACGCTCCAGGTGAAACCGCACTTCAATGCAAGTAAATTTACCTGCAACAAAGCGGAGACATGCTTCAAATAATATTTGCATATTTATAATTACAGGCTACATGTCTGAAGTGCGGGTTATCAGCAACAAAGATGAGGCACAGTGATGATCTCAAAAGGCACTGTTGGCTGTATCTACCTGTGCTTCAACCCTGCTTCACCAAGGCTTCAAGCCAGCCAGTGGGGCATGTTCACAGGTACGAACATGCACTTAAAGCACACATGGCCGGTCTGGTTTTCGTCAACAAAGCAAGAAGAAGCTCGGCCTAATAACACACGCAGAGGGAGAGCAACATCGCTCTCTGCTCAGGTAGACACTACTCCACTATCTTTACATTTCAAATAGTTGTTTGCTGCTATTTTAATGCTCTGAATGCCATATATTTCTCTTTTAATGAAAAGACAATATCAGTCTGGAGGGATGTTGTCACCAATGTTCATGTTAATAATGTCATTGTTTGTTTCTCCCATCTTCCAGCCGATTCTTTTTTTTTCTTGACTTGATTCATGCAGCACATGATTGATGAAATGTGGCAACCGTTTCAACCCGCGTGCATGTTACAGTGCCTGTGTCACGAAGCTTACGGTGTGTGCGTTACCTGTGTTGTAGTGCTTGGTGCAGTATCTGAGATCTGACTCATCTTTTAGAAGAAACTGTGGCAGCGTGAGGCCTTCGGCCATTTGCACTGATCCATTCTCCTGCCACTCAAAGATCAGGTCATTCATGGTGTAGCCAACTGAAAAAAGCGAACCACAGGATAATTTGATTATCACAATCAATAAAACATTGTGCAAAATATAGGTCATGGAGAAGAGATGCATTGATGTGTAAGCAGAACATTCATGTTTTAGGAGGAGATGAATTACTTTATACTTGTAAGTGCAGCAATCCATCATCCAGTTTGTAAGCAGCATGAAGGTTTTCTTTGTAACATTTAATCTGTAATGTCACTATACTAACTACTGTATAAAGTAGCAATAAATGGAAAAGCTCAAGATAAGTACAAGTACAATAACAATGTATTCAAGCACAGCACTTCAGTAAAGGTATAGTCCCCGGACCGTACTGCTGCACTGAGAACCATTTCAATGTAATACGATCATTCAATATTGTTCTCATTTACGTGTTGTCTCAAGGACTCAAACATATGTTTCCAGTAGGTGTTCCTCACTGCCCTGCCAGGGTACTCCCTTTATAATAATCTACTCTCTTTGTGATTTACATGGACAGGAACTAAAGACGCAGCAGGGGGGGGGGAAGAGAGAGTGTCCGGTTTGGGGACATCAGAATTGCATCTATGCTCTTTGCAGATGATGTGGTTCTGTTGGTTCCGTCAGACCGTGACCTTCAGCACGCACTGGGACCGTTTGCAGCCGAGTGGGAAGTGGTCAAAATGAGAGTCAGTACCTCCAACTCTGAGGCCACGGTTCTCTGACTGAAACCAGAGGATGGCTCACTCTGGGGTTGGAAGTAAGTCCGTGTCCCAAGTGAGAGAGTTCAAGGATCTCGGGGTCCTGTTCACAAGTGACAGTAAACTGGAGTGTGAGATGGAAAGGCGGTCCGGTGTGGCGTCAGCAGTGATGTGGGGCTTGTATCGGGCCGTTGTAGTGAAGACAGAGCTGAGCCTCACCTATGGTCATGAGCTATGGGTAGTGATTGAAAGAATGAGATCACGGAGGCATCGGCCGAAATGAGCTTCCTTCGTAAAGTAGCTGGACTCAGCCCGAGGCTGCATCCACTCTTCTACGTTTCCGTTTTGAAATGCATATTTTTGCATTGTTTACGCCTAGCATCCACACGACTTCGGAATTTTAGAGCAACTAAAACGAAGGAGTGTGAAAATGCTACCGACTGACACACTGTACATTTTCTGACATTTGGGGCAACCCCCAAATGCTGGCCCAGCAAATGGCAGAAATAACTTCTGCCACTCATTTGACCTACATTTCGCCAAGTGTTCACAAGTGTTCCAAATGTCAGATTCCTTGCTGCATATGTTGCTACACAATTACCCAGTGCCATATTCCCACAATACCTTGGGCTAAGAAACTGAGATTTGGACTGTACTATCGTCCCAGTCTATGGATTCACTGGTGGGAAAATGAAAAGAATTGGAACATTCTTTTTTTGAATTCTCAGCTAAGGCCCAGATTATGTTGAAAATTTAAATTCATCCAATTTGCTTCAAATTGGGTAATTTAGAGGGCTCTCCCCAGGGATGCACATTCAGTTTCAGCCTCCTAGCCCGGATCATTGTGCAGATATGACACTGTCAACTGTTGTTGACACTCAATGTCAGATTCTTAGTGAAAACTGTGTAAGAAGAAATTTCTTCTTAAAAATGATTGTTGAAAGAGGCCCATAAACAGCACTCAGCAAAATGTGCACTGATATGTATCTGTATATATTCTAGGTAGGTATACAATAAATCCCCATGCCATTACATTGTTTTCAGCTATAACTACTGTATGTGAGCAAATTACGACAGGCAGAAGTAGAAATGTAGAAATGAAGAAATGTAGTAATAGGTATCTGATGTAATCGAAAGAATACAAATGAGTATACCATTTCCTTGATTTCAAACCATAACATATACTTTGTTTCAAGCTTATGATTAAAACAAGGTTTAGGTTCTGTTATGGGAAAAGGTTGGGTTAGAGTAAGGGGCTAGGGAATGTATAATGTCAACAAGAGTCCTCACAAGTATAGAACTACAAACGTGTATGTGTGTGTGTGTGTGTGTGTGTGTGTGTGTGTGTGTGTGTGTGTGTTTATAATGTACTTACAGCTCTCCAGCTGCATGATACAGGTCTGACTATCCATAGGGAAGTTTTTAAGATCCATGGGACATGAGAGAGTTAATGTTAACCTGAAAGCAAAGACGGAGGAGAGAACAAGTGACTAGGGAGTCACATAGAGTGACATGGTTTCATGTCATACATTAATGTCGTACAGATGTACAGAATCAAAGCACTTTTATCTTTGCATATTTTATATTAATGCGGCACTAAGTCGGATATCTTTGAGGCTCCAAAATAGCATGGAATCTCGGCAATATCTAGGGTACACAACTGACATTTTTCTCTTGCTGTCTATCACATCCACTGAACAGAGTACAATCAGAAGGTTGGCAAACATATTGAAGACATACTGTACATAGAAACTTGCATGCAGCAATACAGAACTTCTATCAGCATCTCGTGTTTAAAGTGCCAGAGCTTTGAAGGCAGCTGTAAAATGGAGGATTTTCAGAAAACATTTTTTGTTCTGCGCTTGGAAATGAAGTTACTCTTTATTTGGATCTGAACAGAACAGGAGAAAATATAATTTTAGTAGTTGAGATTATACAACCCACATTATTTTGGGTTGTACTGTTCAGTGTGCATTATGTTGGAGGTAAGCATTCTGTTGGTTCATGCACTGCAAATCAAAAAAAATTATATCAGAAGATATATAAAATTAGAAAACATGTTGTGTTCAAAGAAATTCTTCAGTGTAAAAAGACAAATCAGAATGGTGCACTATCTTAAAGGGTACGTATGATGATAATGTATTCTTCCTAATGTCATGTTGCGCTGTGGGTGCACTGTGTGCCATGAAAATGCTAAAAGTATTTTCCCAAACGGGGCCTGTCCCACACTTACCTTATAGAGTACAAAACATTCCCATTCTTAAATATCCTGAGCAGTTTGTTATCTGTTGTGACTTCGTGAAAGTGGGCCCCCTTCTCATTGGCAAAGAACAGGTCCGGTTTCCAGATGGAGTCTAACATAGAGGGGTCCAAGTCCAGAGAATCATCTGGGTATTCAGAATAGGCGAGTCTGGGGTCGTTCCACTGCTGACGGAGGAAGATATTTACACGGTAGTCCTACAAACACAAAGAATAACATGCATGCATTACTCACAGGGACATTTAGAGGAACCTGAAGAAAGTGGTTGACCTCCCCAAACAAACCAGTATTATGAGCAGCTCATTCCAGGTATCATGGAAGATACAAAAATTGTTCTGTAAATTTATAAAAAAAGAATCGTTTGAAATAACCATACCATACTTCATGACATTTGGTTCATTTTCTTCTTTTATTTGGAACTTTAATACAAACAAAAATAACACTTCAAAAATCCAAACAGTAAAACTATAATTCTTTCAAAATGGAAGCTTTAAGGTTCCTGAGTTCAATAATTTCAAGTGTCACAGGTTGTAAAGTTACCGCTGCAAATAAACACCAGTCTGACAGCCACAAGTTAATACAACATAACATCCACACAAATTTGTATTTTAGAGCATACCAACAGAAACAATTCTGCAGGATTTAATTATCTTTCATTTAAAAAAGTTGACAAAATGCTCTGATAATCATGTAACCAGAGTTCTTTCTCATCTTGGGTTGGATGAGAAGCCTCCTACTGTTCTGTATTCACAACTTTACTTTCGTCCTCTATGTCTCTTGATGCTAAAAGATGGTCCGGGTGGCCCGGAGGGATGCTTGCAATTCTGCGCATGCACTATCCATCGGCTTCAAAACTCTCACCCACATGTGACCCACCAACCTTCATGTCTAATCAAATCACGTTACTTTGCGAGGGAGCTGGATTTGCGAGAACTCACAATAATTTCTACCGCGGTGGAAACGGTATTGCCAAATCTCTACTGGTGAAAGCATTTCTACCGGTGCACCATCAAATTGCCAAACCTTAAACAGTACAAGCTATTTCCTTAAGCAGGTTACCAAAAGTCAATATATTTATATAAACACTACACTTTCAATTTGACATATTTACACATATTTACACAAATGCGCACACATGTCCACTGATAATTTGCACAAGTGTAGCCGGCCAATCAGGACGTCCCTACCCAAATACACGCGGACCACTCAGTAAATAAGGCAGCACACTTCGCTGCTCAACATCCTAAACCTGATCAATAGAATAAAACAACATACTGACTCTCATACATCAAGGCAAAACCATTGAAAATAACCAAGAAGTTATCAGCTGCTGCGTTTACAGGCGAGCTGGTGATGCATTCACTAACCTCATCTACGGCTTAGCCATATTCATGTTCTCCCTCACCGATCTCCACGCGGGAAGGAGGGATTGGACTCAGTTCTGTGATGTCTGCTGAATCTATTTCAAGCCACCAGGAAATGGATTACCTCTCAACAGAGATCCAGTATCTGTTACAAAAACAGACTGTTTGTTTTCCCCACTCACAACAGCCAGGTTGTATTTTATATACTTCCTGGTTCCCAAGAAAACAGGAGATTTCAGACCTGTTTCGAATCACTGTATTGCCAGCCAGATGGACTTCTATAGCGCCTTTCGAGTCTTCCGACCACCACTCAAAGTGCTTTAATGTCATCAACACATTTACACCCATTCATACACTGATGGCAGAGGCTACCATGCAAGGTGGCACCTGCCCATCAGGACTAACTTATCAAGCAACACTCATACACCGTAGCTACAGCTTACGGGAGCAATCTGTGTCAAAAAGTGTCTTGCCCATAGACACATCAGAGACCAAAACCTCCGATCTTCTGAATGAAGGACAACCCGCTTTACCTCTGAGCCACGGTCTCCCGCGAGGTGGGAGCAGTTGTCGATCATTCTGGTAGCCCCAGGTCGCTGCATGGCAAAGTGGTGTGCAAAAATGACTCAGATGATGGCAGCCCAATCCTGAACCGTTCCCTAGCTCTGTGGGGCTTTGTCTCGGGAGGCTGGTGCAACAGGCGCATTGCCCACTGTGGGCCATACTCTCCAGGCTTGGCTCCTGAGAGGGACAGGCTGAGGAGGGCTAAACTGTGTGAGCAGGTGGTGTACAGGGCATCCAGGCTGAAAGAGCAGCATCCACCACTGCCTGTTATAGGGCAAAGTGGTGCGAGGAAAGGAGGTTCGGTCCCCTGTCCTGTGCAGTTGGCTCTATTTTCTTCCTGTTTGATGGATAGAGGGCTGTCTCATACCACTGTTAAAGTGTATGCTGCAGCCATTTCTTTCTGCCAAGAGTGTTTTGGCAACAGATCAGTCTGTGGTCACTCTTTTGTGAAGCGGTTTTTGCAGGGGGTCAGAACACAGCATGCGGTGATGCGTGCCTTCTCCCCACAGTGTGAATTGCCATTAGTGCTCAAGGCTTTGGTTAAGGGTCCATTTGAGCCTTAGGACTGCTCCTCTCAGAATATGTTGGGGTTTAAGACAGCATTGCTGCTTGCACTGACCTCAGCTTAGAGGGTGTGGAAACTAAACTAACTTCCCCGTTGGTGCACTCCAGTTGCTCGCTGCTTCGTGGTGGTCGCAGCGTGACCACCCTCTTTGTTACCAAGAACTTAAGGACTTCTTTCATGTCGAAAGTTATACTGCTGGATGCTTTTTGTCTTCCACCCATGCAGGGGAAAGGGAGGAAAGGTTGTGTTGTTATGTTGAACACATGGCCCTCATCAGGTCCACTGCACAGCTGTTTTGTGTGCTTTGGTAATGGTGTGACCAGTAAAGCCCTAAGAAATGCCCGACGGGATGGCTTTGTGAGTGCATCTCCTTACCCACCCACTGTGGTCTGCTCCCACTATAGGCAGTATGGCATATCTGCTGACTATGCTCATTGACTGGAAGTGCCTTACTCTTCCACTTCACTACACCTCCAACAGAGCTAAAGCCATTGCACGATGAACACAGATGTGGCTAATGAAATTAAACAAGGTGGAAATTTGATTGAGGTGTGACAGTCATACTAACTATAGGCCTACATGAGCCAGGTTTCCCCTGCACTCATGGTGCAACAAAAGTACCTTTGAGAAGCAGTTTAGCAAATTACATAATGCATTATCACAATCATATACTTATATCTAACTGTTCATACACTTTAATTCTGTGAATTCTGTTTTTTCATTACTTTTTACGCAATAGGTTGCCTAATTCTTAAGAGAACAAACATGTAATTATAATTGCTGCATAGGAATCATGCGACAGATTCATTACATTTCAGTATTCACTGATGCAGAAACCTAATCCGAGCTGGAAATGCAATTCACTTCACAGTGATTCACTGCCTGCCTGGGGTTACCCTGAATGTCTAAAGATGTGATTTCTGTTGGCAGGTAGAGAGTCCTTCAGCTATCAGGCTGCTCTCATCCAGCATTCGTAGCATTACCTACGAAAAATAATGCCCCGTATTTTGTAGATATTCTTCTGAATTGGACGGGTGCAACAACCAGTGATCTTTCAGCCAGCAGACCGCAGTTTGTTGCCCGTGTGAAACAAGAAGTCAATGTTCATGTTTTTGTCACGTACTTACGTACTTCATTAACGGCACTTCGGTGGTTATTTTAACCCAAACAACGGTCTATTTCTAAACTTTACTAAGTGGTTTTGTGACCTCAACCTAACTGTTTTTCCTGAAAGTTTATTTTGAAAAGATTGTATGCATTTAACAAGCGGAAATTGACTGCTGGCTTTCATGGGAATACCCATGATAAATGAGGAGTAACTTTACATGTCATACATATGAGGATACATTGCAGCTATTCAGTTATCAAAAGTCAAATTCAAAATAAATAAATAATGCAACTTTAAAGAACCATCACAACCAACCAGATACAAGTGCACAGCTAACAATAAAATAGTTAAATTAAAATCTAGCACAAATTTGAACAGTTTTTTTAATGCGGACAAACCTGTGGCATTAGCATGTCTCCCTGTACAGCCAGATAAACTAAACCCTGCTGGCACACACATGGAGAATGGATTAGGAGGGATGGAGAGATTGAGTGAACAAATGAAAAAAAAAGTCTTACAGTAGTTAATCTGTTTAACATAGAAAGCGTGTAAAGACCAGAATAAGCCAACCTGGCTTTAAGCCAACCTGGCTTTAAGCCCTGTGTGTGAGCATGTGCAACACTGGGCATGATTTCCTCCTGTCTAATTTTCTCCTCCCTTTCAGTGATGTAATGATAAAACAAAGAAGGGAAAACCGTGTCACAAAATAATAAGCATTATATAATTTTTGTTATTATTATGATAAATCATTCAATTGTTCTTTGAAAATAATATATTTTTATTTGAGGCACATATTCAGGCTCTTCAGATAATGTATGGTTCAGATAAGCTCTGAAAACAAGAGGGATTAGAATACATTTATGTGACTAAACTGCATGACATCACAATGTTATTTATTACAAATACAGCTTTAGAGACCATCTCTCTTATTACCACCTGGGTAATGATATCTGGGCTCAGAACAGGAAGAACTGCACTACTCGGGACACACAAGTATGGTCCAAAATCCAAAGTTTAATTCCAAACACAGGCAGGGGGTCAATAAACAAGAGGCAAACAGAGAAAGGCTCACTTTCTTTGTGTTTTGGACAGTATGTTTGGCGAAACGCTAACAGCTCACGGAAAGATAATTCCGTGCGGACTGGTTGCATACACCTCCGCTTGTTTTTGAGTTTGAATGAAGTGTATTTTTCAACACTTACAGCCTATTAGTTGCATCAGAAAGCTTGGTGAGTTTAATTTTGTTGTTGGCAAGATTGTATGATGTGTCTTATACGACGAGAGCCTAAAGCCTGTATACATCACCGCTTGTTTTTTATTTTGAATGAAGTGTCTTTTGCGACGCCTTACATCCCATTAGTGTCTACAAGGGGGGTTAGCCAATTGTGGGTTGTATTCATTCGATCACACAATACAGCAGTGGTCGTCGCTGACACACCTGGCGGACATTATTATTATCCATACTGACAGCAACAAATCCAACTGTCTAGAACGTAAAATACACTATTTATCGGTCTATCCATGCATCAATTATTTACATCCTACTTGTAAATAATATGCGTGAAATTATATCTGGCTAAAGTAATACTTCCTGTCATGTCACTAAAACCTATTTGAAATGTGTTACGTATGTGTTTAGGCTTACTGCATGGCACTCTCTTGTCTCTTAATAGGAAGTGAGGAGTGGGTAGATGAAAAGACAGATGGTGAGAAGAGAGAAAGGTCTTAATCCTAATGTGACATATGGCCGTGTACATACACATCTCTAACATGCTCCCCGCTCTCAGAGTAGGACCTTTAACACATGCCTGATATGCTAGTAAGGTATGACACAGCCTTCCCTTCCTCCAACACTAGCCGTTAGCTAATCCCTGGACATGGAGTAAGAACTGTGCAGCTTTAATTGTCTTTGGTGTTCTGGAACAGCATGACACAAGTAAAGAAACTTTAAGGAAAATGTTGTGGCTTGATATATACGCACACTTTACTCAATAGGACAAAGAAGTTACAATTGGCAAATGGACTTGTACTTATGACCACTTAAAAGCGCCCATTCACACCCATTCACACCCATTCACAGCCATTCATACACTGATGGCAGGGGCTACCATGCAAGGTGCCACCTGCCCAATAAATGCTTATAACTACAGACATCATCAAAATATAAACTGAAAAGGCTAAAACTGTAGTGGATTTGGCATCCAAGTAAAAAAAAAAAAAGAGAAATCATAATTCCCCAAGTTATATACGACAAACAGACAAAAAAAATGACACAAAGTTGGCTCAAACATACATATAGGCCCACTGAAATATTGTAAATTCTGTAATTTGACATGGCAGTTCGTGCTTGGCAGGCAAACACACCAGAAACACACACGCACGTACAAATGGCATATCCGTCAGAACAACTCCAGTGGTGCAGACAGCACTTAGACCCTGTCGCTTCAATCATCCATCCACTTTTCCATCCAACCATCTTTTGAGAAGGCTTCACTGATCACAAACAGTTCTGCTCTGCTTGCTAATTACGCAAAAGACGGACTACGACAGAAAGTGAAGTGGTGTTGGAGAGTCGCGAAGCATCACAAATGTGTTCATTTCAGACACACAGAAACGTACTGAATAGTGCTATCTTTCATTCAATCGATGGTGTCAACCAGTTTGGTACTTCAATTTATATAACAATGAATAAATGAATAATAACTCAAATTTTGGGATTGGCTGCCAATACCAACTTCAATCTTGGCAAGATGTGAAAAACTCTGAAACTGTTCAATAATTTACGGCAGGTAATAATTGACAAAATAATACTTTTAATACCTTTACTATCTGAACTATCTGCTTTCTATTTTCAAATATCTTACATCAATTATTCAAGTGTGAATTTGGCTTCTACAATATTAGATTAACTTAAAACACTGTACTCAATATAAACTGCAATCTACAATTGTACCACAACGGAAGAATCTCAACCGTATGCACTGAGAAAGGGAGCAAGGATCAAAGACTTTGTTGAGGTATCAACCTAAAATGTCCGAGACACACCCCAACCAAACCTACCTCTCTATTCATTTCCTTAAGCTATACAGCCTTCGTCCCCCTAAGCAGTCTGAGACGGTCTTGCATGTAGATATTGGGGGGTACGTTCGTTACCTAGGTCAGAAGTTACAGAACAAGCTGTCTTCCAGTGCCTTACCCACACTAGGCGGGTGTGACTGAAACATGCAATTATCCTGTCTGTGCACAGAGCAAAGATTAAGCCTTCTAGCCTAAACTCAAGATTTATCTATTTAATTGACAGGATTGAGCATTCTGTCAAGGACAATTGCATCTAGTTTAAAATTTAAGTTTGTCTGAAACAAGAAGCAAAGTGAAGATGCTCACAAATCACGAGTAATGTTCAACTTTTTTACCTTTAATGCACATAAAATTTCCCTTTTTAGTGTCTCTCCAACGATAAATTTATTTGTTTTTTACAGGGAATGTATTACGAGGAAAATCTGCCGTTATGGACGAGGATACATTTCACAGGGTTTGGGCTGACTTGGATGTTCAACTGCATTTATTATTCTAGCCAGAGAATAAATAAACTGCTCTCCGATGCCAACAGAGACGGAATAATTCTGCTGTGATGAATGTCAGTGTAGGCAGTTTGTGATGGATGCTGTCGTCGATAACCCATGAGAGAGAGAGTCATGTGTGCGTTACTATGCGTGAACGTTCTATTCCTCACATGGACAGTGGTGTGCTGGAGATAAACTGGAAAAGACAACCAAGACCTGCAGGACCGAGAGGGCAGATGACTGTGATGATTGTGTCACCTAACGCTATTGTAAGCTTTTTTGTTGAGTTGCGACAACAAGTAAAATAAGAGTTGTTGCTGTCTTCTTTCACGCAGGTTCAAACTAGAGAGCCTCAGGGTTTGTATTTTATCACCTGGGTAACGGCCCAACTCGGACACACTATGGTTTGGCCTGGCGTCAGTAGCTCGCCCGCAATGCATCAGGAGCAGGAGAACTCAGCTTTCTCGCCAATATATCACACACAAGGAATTCATTGCTTCACTGGACTACATTTTCCATCAACACTGATTGGACATCCATTTAAAAGGTGGCAATGTTTTTCCTTTAAGTTAAGATGCCGGAAGCACTCCTTGCAAAGAATGAAAGCACAGTAAGTGGATACGTGTATATGACTATATATATATATATATATTTAAATATTGTTTTAAGAATCCCCCCTGATGGAACAAGGTAAATGTAAAACATTTGTGTGTAAACTTTGTCTGTGACTTCATGCTAATTTAACCTTTACGCTAAGTGTTTCATGCAGCATCGATTCTACTTACCATGGTGGTTTCAGCAATGGACCCAAAGCTGTTGATGAAAATGTTACAGGAAACATTGACTGGAGGACCTGCAGAGTGAAAGATAGATACAATGATTACAGTAGATGGACATAATATAAATAATACAATTGTAGCACGGTTGGTTTAAAGGGTACCAACACATGTAACGAAAGCCTCCCTAAAAATATGTAGTGAATATGAGGTACAGTACAAGGCCCCAGGGGAAGAACATGCTTCGTAAATACATTTCAATCAGGAGAGACTTGTTTTATAATTTAACAATGATTTATTATACATGCATCAAATATGAAAAGTGCAAAGTCTTTGGCGATTGGACTCCATCCTGAAGTACTATCACCGAGGGAGGGTAGGGATACTGAGGTCCAATAGGCCTAATCCCCCCTGGAGTCCTGACACTGGTGGTGGTGGTGAAAGGAGTTGCTGCAATCTGATGATGAATCAGGAGCATGGCTGTGATGCTGACTGGAGGTGACTGGGGTGGGGGAGGGTCGCATCTGCTTAGCTGAAATGACAACTGACAGCAGCAGAGAGGAGAACACTATTTAAAGTTTGACAGCAACGATATGATTGGCTTCAGGAACCAGTGTGCAGAATCTGGTTGGTTACTTAACAGTGCACGCCCCCAATCAGCTGATAGAGTAATTACAAGGAGAGGAGAGACCGAGATTACGAGTGAGTGTCTTCCTGACTGAACTTGCGCTTGAGCTACATTTATTGCTACAAAAAAATGGAGCAGTGTTTGAAAAGTGATTGCACTCAATTTCGGGCTATCAGAAATACTCAATATTTATGATAAATAACATAATTTAACTTGCATTAAATTCAGCTCAGGGAAGTACCCTTCGAAAAAGGACAATTATAGCCAACTAATTAATTCAGTCTCAGTTCTGGAGGTTGATACGTAGTTCTTGACTTGTAAACAGTGACCAGAATACTGAGTACGTTTCTGAGCTTTTTTCACCAGGACATAGATGTGTGAGGACCAAGTCAGGTTCTCTGTGATGCTGATTCCCAGGAACATTAAAGGCAACATCAGAGAAACATTGTCCATCAACATTAACTAACGTTTGATCACCAAGCATCATTTATGTAAAAAACAGAGTCCCCCCCCATACGATTCATACGTCTGTCAGCCCGTCAAATGCAATAACTAGAGCTGGGCAAAAAATCATTGTCGTTGAATAATTCAAATTCATATTTTAGGACAGTGTTTAAAATGTTTCCCTTTAACTTGCAAGAATGCAGCACAGTGGGAGAAGTATGTGACACTGCGAGTTTCACAAGAGGACGGGAGCCCTAAAACATTTGTGGAATTATTTTCTCAAAGTATCTCTTATGATAAAAAATTTGAGCGTAAATGAAAATGCCGGAAGTGGAAGACCCGCCTTCTGACCAATAAAAAAAGAAGTTTGAGGGAGCTACTGGTCGCTGAATGTGAATGCGGCGCCATTCACATTATCCTGTTTTTATCTATTAAACAGCATCCCATCTTTATTTGTCGGGATTAGTGAATATGTGTAAACCATTACTGAAAGATCAGTGTCTATTGGTCGTGCACCAAATTAGCACAATTTCCTATTTTTCCTATATTGTTAGCTAAAGATAACATATCAATTAGTGTACATGAATTTCTGCATTCTGCATTTAAGTCAGTCCTTCTGTCATTTGACTCCTGAGTTTAAAGTGCCATCTCTGATATCACACTTGATCACTTATGACCAAAAACAAATGTGTGATGGTGTCTGTCCACAGAGACTATGCCCTCTGCTTGTATTTTCTCTTTTCTTCTTACTTTGCTGTGTGCCGAACACTCCCGCGCCTAGCCAATGACAGCGTGCAGGGTGTGCTGCCCATTCAGGGTGTCAAATACCGCCCCTATGGCGTGACAACTTTGGCATTACATTAATCGGCACAAGGCCAACTTAAGCTCTATCGGACACAAAGCAGACATATCTGATGGATGAGAACGTATTGTTACATCACCTCATTTTCCCCTGCTCCTCCGTCTCTCTCTGCTGTGTGCAGACTGCCTGGCCTATCTCAATCTCCACAGTCACGGACTGACAGACTTTAAAGCGTGCTCCCGTAAAATCCGCATAAAACACTCTCTCTCTCTCTCTCTCTCTCTCTCTCTCTCTCTCTCTCTCTCTCTCTCTCTCTCTC